>NC_054710.1:23460044-23470044 GCF_016097555.1 Gigantopelta aegis
CAACAAAGTTTATGAACGTGGCGAGAACTAGCTCAGTCGGTAGAGATTGCGATAGTCTGAGGTGTTTGCGTCGAAGGATCGAATCATCACAGTGGACCCATTAACTGATTGGGGGTTTTGTTTTCCATCTCAGTCAGTGCACCACGACTGGTATATCAAAGGCCGTGGTTTCTGTTGTACCCGTGTGTGGGGAAAGTGTTTATAAAAGATCACTGGCTGCTAACAGGTAAAGCATTTAACGGGTTATTTCTAATGCCCGGCGCAGACGAGCGTTTTTTAACGCATGCGTTTTGCGTTAAAAAACGCATCCGTACGAACGCAATAAAAACGTATCGTGTGCGACACGTTGCGGTTTTTTTTAGCGCTGCGTCGATTTTTCAAATATCAAACATGTTTGATTTTAGACGCACAATCGCATCCGTCTCCTGCCGCATCCGTCTAAAAACACACGTGTGCGCCTACTTGTGTCTGTGTTGCGTTCATATCTTTATATTGACCAATCATCTGTCTAGTCAGTAACATGCCTTTCGAAATGGCCTCTCCAACTGACACTTAACAATTATTGGTGATCAATAGAACTGTGAAAACAGACCTGACCATTAAAAATTACTAACATGTACATCTTTGAAACAAATACTAGGTATGTGTAATTAATGACATTTCTAAATAGATGAAATTAAAAATATAAATTACTGCATTCATTGTACTATGCCTAATAATAATACTTAAAACAAACAATTGTGAAATAAGAAAGATTTATATCGTAATAGTATATTGTACATACTGTTTTAAATAAAGTTTATTATGTTTTAAAATGTATTAATAAATTACATTTAATCTTTGTTATTTTTCCTAGAGTAAAGTATACATTAATTAATTAATTAAAGAAATCGTCAGTGGATCGCACGAACGCATCACAGGTAGGCGCACGCGAGACGAATCCGTCTGCGTTGAGTCTGCGTTTTTTAACGCAGACGCATGCGTTAAAAAACGCTCGTCTGCGCCAGGCATTATCCATCGAGCAGTACGCGAGAGGTTAAGATACAGCGATTGAAATCAATGATTTCTAAAATAATCGCTCGTATCGCTCGCTCGCGGCCGGTCAGGATACAGCTTTACTTACATTCAACTGACGCACCCTCCGTAGAAGTACCGGCGTCGGTGGCACACGGGCCGGGGTGGGTTGGGTGGGGGACTGCTCAAATGCTGGGGAAAAAGATAGATTTATTCTGTCAAAAGTAACTTGCCTAAAACCTTTCCACCATCATTCCGTCATTTCACCCACAGTATTGGTTGTAATCCATGTAAAAATGCGTAGTGATTCGTTTGCAACCCTATATAGCTGTTTGGCATTAAAGGGACATTCCTGAGTTTGCTGCACTTTTTAAGATGTTATTGATTAACAGAGACTTTTCAACGATTGTAATTACATATCAAATATATTTTTCTGCATAAAATATTAGTGGCTGTATATTAAACGTGTTTCTGATCGTTTAATATTTGTACTAGGTTAAATTTCATCTTATTTCCTAAAATACTGCATATTCGTAGGTACGAAATTATTTGAAGACAAAATCCAGTTTAGGCTTCGTACAAATATTAAGACGACCAGAAACACATTGAATATACAGACACTGATATTGTAAACAAGAAAATATATTTAATATGCATGTTTAATCGTAGAAATATTTTTAGAAGTCGAAAACTTCTTACAATGCAGCGAACTCAGGAATGCCCCTTTAATGCTAATAATGTTATGAATAAATGTTTTTTTAATCCAGATTCGGGCATGTTCGTTTAATTCAGGCAAAACTCATCCTGCACCTCTACAAAAATAGGAGCCCATACTCCTATGGTCGGTGGTGTAGTGGTTGAGTTTTCTGCCTTTAGGCTCGTAGGTAATGGGTTCGTATCCCGATACCGGCTCACATCCAGAGCGAAATTTAACGGCTCATTTTGGGTAGCTGTAAGGTCAGCACACTCCGCCTTCTCTCCCATTAGCCATTAACTAACCAATAACCCCATTTGCGACCATGCACCTCCACCCCACCCCATCCACCCAATCACACTTCGTTTTGCCCGCAACTTCTTTTATATTTCTCTGTCGCTCCAAAACAGACATCTAAAATGTGCGCCCAGGACAGCGAGCTTAATCTCATATGAGGTGTTTGCGTCACAGGATCGAACCACCTCTGTGGATCTATTCAACTGTTTTTTATTTTATTTTGTTGTTGTTGTTGTTGTTTTGTTTTTTGTTCCATCCAGTCCACCGATTTTCTGTCTGTGGGATAATGCATATAAAAGATCCTGTGCTGCATTATGAAAATGTAGCGGTTTTTCTCTGATGATTACGTGTCACAATTACCAAATGTTTCACATCCAATAGTCGATGATTAATTAATCAATGTGTTCCAGTGGTGTCGTTGAACAAATTTTCAAAACGGCAGTGAGCGTTTGCGTCAGTTAACGCAGAGTAATCGTTTTCTTTACAAACACACGAACGATAAATTGTGTGCACGGAACTGATGTTATCAGCAATGCTATCTCTGTAGCTGACACGAAGCGGATATCGTCCTCGTGACACAAGTATGTTCATAAGCTAGCTCTCTCAATGTTTCTCTCTCTGTCTCTCTCTCTCTGTCTCTCTCGCCCTCTCTCTTTCTCCCCCTCTATTTGCCTGTATCTCTATCTCTATCTGTCTCTCCCGCCAACACCCATTCATCCATATATCAATTCATTGACACACTCTGCACTCTCACTCTCTCTCTCTCTCTCTCTCTCTCTCTCTCTCTCTCTCTCTCTCTCTCTCTCTCATCTCTCTCTCTCTCCCTCTCCTCTCCTCACACACATACACACACACACACAATATCTCTCTCTCTCCTCCCTCTCCCTCTCTCCCTATCTCTCTCCTCTCTCTCTCCTCCTCTCTCCTCTCTCTCTCTCTCTCTCTCTCCTCTCTCTCTCTCTCTCTCTCTCTCTCTCTCTGTATGTATGTATCACCCTCTTTCAGAGGGGTGGGGGGTGTAGACGGGTACTGATTTATTGAATAATTATGAATCAAAAATATTATTTGCAGCAGAGATGAATTTTACTTGTAGAATGCTTGAAACTGCATTTCAGGATTTTACGGGATAGCATAACCACGAACCCCCTTTGATTTGCGTCCTCGATCTCACCACCCTCGAGGGCAGTTCTTACGTTAAAATGCAATACACTGAATTGAACTCCACTGAACTGAATTAATATACACTTGCCTAGCCAGGGTGGAGCATGGCGCCCATGTCCTCTCAGACACACTCCTCTAATACGCACGCGAACAATGTGGGTGGCCCCAGAATAGAAAACCCTCGCTATGCCAACAGTGGCAGATCTAAGGGGGAAGTGCTCTCCCCTTTAAACTTTTTGACGGTTATATTTTAACTTCTTTTCTTCTTCTTTTTTTCTTTCTTTCTTTCTTTTTTAACGTTGGAGAATCCGAGGAATCCCTTCGGGAACGTTTGAGTAATCACTTCGGCCACATGTCATTGACCACCCCCGCCCCAACACCCCCCCCCCCCCCCCCCCCCCGGATTTTCTGGATCTGCCACTGGTCATTGTCTTTGCACGGCAACGCCAACTTCACCGGTCCTGATAAAACAGTCATACACTTACCTCTATTGATATATCCAGTACACACTTGTAGAAAACATTCCAACAGAACAGCACGGCTGTTGTCATTAGGTAGTACTCGATCCATACACAGATATTTTACCGTACATTTAACACAAATATGATTATTAAATGACAAACGGCGATTCTGTTCGCACATTTCTATTTTAAAACAATAGTCCGAAGAATGTACGTAGTGTCGCTTTGTAAGCATTGTTGACGTCACGTCAAACGACTGTTGACATTTATATGGTAACGTTTTCGGCAATTTTCGTAACTTTACGAAAAATGTCGAAATGCCACTGTAACCCAGCAATCGCCCTTTTGATCGGCGCCTGAAGGGGAATATAGGTCGCGCAGAACAGCGTACAGTAATAATGCATTGGCTGTCAATCATAGGATATATTATGCAAAGACTATAAAGTACATAAAACGTATTCATGCATTACAATAATAGCCAGGGTTTTATTTGTTGTCACATATTAACCTATCGGACATCACTGCTGGGTGTTTTAATAATACAAATTTTTTAAAAAGAAGATATTATTTTGATGTAATTTTGTTCATTGGTGTAACAAGAAGGAGGTCATGGCGGAACCCCCCCCCCCCCCCCACCCCAGCCCCGCCTCCCCCAGTCATACATTTTCTTTTTCTCCACCATAATATATATTTTCCTGCCGTCACCTAACATGACTCGCCCCCTACTCCAAAATATAAAATTCTGGCTACGCCAATGTTTTTTTGTGGGGTTTTTTTGTGGGGGTTTTCGTTTCACTGTTTGTTTGTTTTGATTTGTTTTGTTTTGTTTGTTTTGTTGTTGTTGTTGTTGTTGTTTTTGTTTGTTTGTTTGGGGGGTTAAGTGGTGTGTGTGGTGGGGGAGTGATGTAATTCACTATATAATCTTTACACGTCACAAGAAAAATGAATATTTTGGTTATTACGCAACTTTGAGGCTATCGCCTTAAGCGAATATATACCACAGCTGGAATCATGAGGTTTGTATGTATTATTTAACCATTTAGAAAATACCATCAACATTAATTTTGTTACTGTCGACAGCATTGGGCTATATTTATTATACATCAGCCTAAAAAATGTATTTCTGTGGAAGATATAACACAGAAAATATATGTTATTAACATTGTTAGTGTACTTCTGAATACGTTCCAGTCAGTGCATCACTACTGGTATATCTAAGTTCGTGGTATGTGCTATCCTGTGTATGGGATGGTGCATATAAAATATCATTTACTACTAAATGAAAAATGTAGCGGGTTTCCTCTCTAACCATTAACCGACCATGCTCTTCCACCCCACGCATCCAGCAACCTTCTTTTTGCCCGCAACTTCTTTCATATTGTTTTCTCTGTCGCTCCATAACAGACATCTAAAATGTGCGTCCAGAACAGAGACCTTGAATCTTAATTGAATACAAACAAGAAAATCAGCTGAAATGTAATGAAATAAAATAAAACCAGACTAGAATTCTTGAATCTTAATTGAATACAAACAAGAAAATCAGCTGAAATGTAATGAAATAAAACCAGACTAGAGACCTGGAATCTTAATTGAATACAAGAAAATCAGCTGAAATGTAATGAAATAAAATAAAATAAAATAAAATAAAATAACAAGACAACTTACTGGTTATTGATATTGACGTTTTAAGTATGTAACCTCCCTGAAATGGTATCTCAGAGCCTCTAGATTTCACAGATGCCCCCGGAACCCCACAAACAAATCTTATCTACGGCCCTGGCTTCATCAGTGCATAGTGTTGTCAATCAGAAAGAAAAAACAACATATTACTGAAAGTAATTGCTTCTACCAGAGGCGGATCTAGGGGGCCTCAGGGAACACGAACGATAAATTGTGTGTACGTATCTGATGTTGCCATCAATGCGGTCTCTGTAGCTAACACGAAGCGGATGTCTTTCTGGTGACAGAAACATGTGTTTAAGCGTACAATACAAGGGGCGTGAAGGGGGCACCTATCATCCTATTCAGGAAGGGGGCTCAACTACTCTCCTTGCCTCCCCCTTCCCCCAAATAAATACATAAATAAATAAATAAATAAAATAAAATAACTGGTTATTGATATTGATGTTTTAAGTATGTAACCTCCCTGAAATGGTATCTCAGAGCCTCTAGATTTCACAATATCCTGCGGGGCATGCCCCCGGAACCCTACAAAAAAAATCCTACCTACGGTCCTGGCTTGGTCAATGCCTAGTGTTGCCAATCAGAAAGAAAAAAAAACATATTACTGAAAGTAATGGTTTCTACCAGAGGCGGATCTTGGGGGCAGCCACTGAGGCCCCCATAAATGGATTTTCTGGATCCGCCACTGTCTACGTACTTTTTATTTACATTTTCCAAACTCTATTGTGTTATATCGAGCGAATGCCATAACCTATTTTTCCTCATAAAGACTGAACAAAGCGAAAAGGCAATAAAAGACAGCCCACATAAATTTAATTTCAGATCAGTGACTGTAAATGGTTTCGTTGTAATAGTGAAGTTATAAAATATAGAACTCGTTAGTTGAATACATAATCGTCCTGGTTGAATAATCATAACCTTACAAAGCCAATGATAAAGTAAGCCAAAGCTTGAAGATTATGCAAATGTATAGTTGTGAATGGCACGCCCTGCTGAGCGGGATATATTATTCATAAAGATTGTCCTTATTATTCACGACCCATTTGTGTACACATCAAGACTGTAAACACAGCGTACCAGCCTACATTTTAAGAGCGTTCTGTTGTCAATTATTCCAGTTTGTCTTGATGTAACAAGATAACTCTTTACAAAAAATATGGGAAATGTTTAATTTCTAAGTGCAATTTGTAGAAATAATAATAATAATTATTATTATTATTATTATAGTAGTAATAATAATAATAATAATAATAATAATACAATAATAATAATAATAATAATAATTATTATTATTATTATTATTATTATTATTATTATTATTATTATTATTATGATGATGATAATAATAATGTTAACAATAATAATACTACTAATACAATAATAATACTAAAATAATATAAATTGAAAAATAATAATAATAAATAGTACTGCTGCTACTACTACTACATCTACTTCTACTACTACTTCATCTGCTAGTACTACCACTAGTACTACTACCACTACATCTACTTCTAATAGTGGTACTACTACTGCTACTACTACTACTTCATCTGCTACTACTAATACCACCACCACCACCACCACCACTTCTACTACTACTACTACTACTATTTCTACCACTAGTACTACTACATCTACTACTACTACTACTTCATCTGCTACTACTACCACTAGTACTACTACCACTAGTACTACTACCACTACAACTACAACTACTACTACTACTACTACTACTACTACTACTACTACTACTACTACTACTACTACTACTACTACTACTACTACTTCTACCACTAGTACTACTACCACTACATCTACTACTACTACTACTTCATCTGCTACTACTACCACTAGTACTACTACCACTACATCTACTTCTACTACTACAACTACTAATACTACTACTACTACTACTTCACCTGGCAGGGGGGAGGCGAAACGTTTTGTACCTCAGTATTGATTGGAGTGTTTGTATAGAATTACCTCGCTTCATTGGGATATCGCCATAGGCCTACTGGCTCCTATTCTTGTAGTGGAATAGGCTGATTTTTGCCAGAATTAAACACAAATACCAGAATCTGGAAAACAATATTTATTCATATTAGCATTTCTGCCAAACTGCTATTTAAAGAGAAGAGGAGATGAGAGAGAGGAAGGGAGAGGGAGAAGAGTAGAAGATCGAGAGAGAGAGAGAGAGAGGGAGAGAGAGAGAGAGAGAGAGAGGAGAGAGAGAGAGAGAGAGAGAGAGGAGAGAGACTAGGAGAGAGGAGAGGAGAGAGACTGGGAGGGGAGAGAGGAGCGAGAGAGCGAGAGAGAGAGAGAGAGAGAGAGAGACTAGACAGCAGCCAGAGAGCCTTAAGAGCGAGAGAGAAGAGAGGAGAGAGAGAGAGAGAGCTCCAGAGAGGAGAGAGAGGGATTTACACCCAGACGGCCAGAGATTAAACTAATATCTCTTTGTTCCTTTGAACCTAATGTCATTTATTTTGCTATTCGTTCATTCATTAATTCATTTCTTTTTTTTAATTATCGATTTATTTATTTATCTTGTATTTATGATTTAATTATTCATGTTGTACATATTATCCAATTCCCAGTCCTACCCTGATACGCACACATGTTTTAACAAGCAACTTATATTAGCTAATGTATTATGTACAGTTTGTTTATGGATTGAATTGTGCCAAATAGGAAGGTTCCGTTTCAAAGTTTGAGGCGCGAATCAAATATTTACGGAGCAGAAACAGCGGGTCTGATTGGTAGTAATATGTGACATTGATTATTTGTGTAAATAATATTATCCACTGGCAATAAATAAATACACTTTTATTTCGTATACAGTGTTTATGCTGTTTATAGAGTCTGAACCCAGTGCAGGATATCCCCAAAAATGGAACTGTGAGTTTTTCAGCAAAAATTATGGCTGCTAGTAAAAACATTAATTAAATATATTAAACCTCATTTTCATGTTCATTAAATGTGAGGCGCCACACTTTGTATCGATGAACTGCATGGGTGCGTTGATACGCTGCTTGTGTTAGTTTTATTAGAAAGCGTTAACATTATTAATAATAGGAAGTGATTTGGTCCATTGGAACCTGTAAGTTTATTATCTTCTGGGACCCGTTAAAATACTAAAATGCTATCACGTGTTTTACTGAAGGTTGGAAACCAGGAAGTAAAATAAACGAGATAAAAACAAAAACTGTTGCCCAGTTCATTGTGGTTTTATCTGCAGTTATACTGCCTTCTGTTACATACGAGGAGTAATATTATTTTACACACGATTTTATAAGTTTTAGAATTTGCAGTATGTGCTGAATATAACTGTAATTCATAATTATAAAATAACGGGATATACTTACTAGTGTATGAATACTATCGTGTTTCGTATAACATGGATTCGTTTCGTCTTGCTCTGTTAATTGCTATTATGTGGAGTTCACTGTATATGTCTACAGGTAGGAATTATACAGTTATATATATATATATCTCCTTGCCGAAGGTCCAAGGCAGCTTATGAATGCCATGACACGGCGGCCGTAGTCCGTCAAGTTTCACATTTCGATATCTTCAGTTCAACAAAGGCAGGCTTCAACTACAATTGAACAAACGTTTTTCAAATAAACCGACTACATTAGAGTTTACCACGGTGCCCTCGAATGTTTTTTCCGGTGATATTTAATGGACGTTTGAGCCGACAATGGAGGTTACTCAAGCTGTGTTTTAATGTCAGTTAGGCGACATTAGACGTTTGAGCCGCCAATAGAGGTTACTTAAGCTGTCCTCTAATGTCAGTTGGGCGACATTAGACGTTTGAGCCGACAATAGAGGTTACTCAAGCTGTGTTTTAATGTCAGTTGGGCGGACATTAGAACGTTTGAGGCGACAATAGAGGTTACTCAAGCTGTGTTTTAATTTCAGTTGGGCGACATTAGACGTTTGAGGCGACAATATAGGTTACTCAAGCTGTGTTTTAATGTTAGTTGGGCACCATTAGACGTTTGAGCCGACAACAGAGTTTACTCAAGCTGTCCTTTAATGTCAGTTGGGCGACATTAGACGTTTGAGGCGACAATAGAGGTTACTTAAGCTGTCCTCTAATGTCAGTTGGGCGACATTAGACGTTTGAGCCGACAATAGAGGTTACTCAAGCTGTGTTTTAATATCAGTTGGGCGACATTAGACGTTTGAGGCGACAATAGAGGTTACTCAAGCTGTGTTTTAATTTCAGTTGGGCGACATTAGACGTTTGAGGCGACAATAGAGGTTACTCAAGCTGTGTTTTAATGTCAGTTGGGCACCATTAGACGTTTGAGCCGACAACAGAGTTTACTCAAGCTGTCCTTTAATGTCAGTTGGGCGACATTAGACGTTTGAGCCGACAATAGAGGTTACTCAAGCTGTCCTCTAATGTCAGTTGGGTGACATTAGAAATTTGGGACGGCATTAACGGTTTCAAAGACTGCTTCTAATGCCAGCCTGGATCAGAGTAGACGGTGACTGTGCACGGTGGCGTAGTGAAGGGGGTTGGACAAAAGGGCAAGGCCCCCCCCCCCCCATGAAACCTTTTCTGTACTGTACTAAATTTTATAAAATAATACATACATATATAGTGTGAGTTACCCCTAATATTAAATCCAGTGGCTGTCTATAGTTTGATCAATGTCTAGTCGCCAATCAGGAAACAACA
>NC_054710.1:23475044-23480044 GCF_016097555.1 Gigantopelta aegis
GTTAAAATTATATAAAACCTTAAACCAATGGCGCGCGCTTGTGAGTTTATTTGGTGGTGCGTCTGCCCGATTATGTTTGTGTGTATAGATGTATTTGTTTGTGATAGAGATAGTGTATTTGCGTCTGTGAATACGAGAGAAACAGACAGACAGATAGACAGACATACAGACAGACCAACAGACAGATAGATAGATAGATATCCCCCGAATCAGGCCGATGGCCACGACCGGATCCGAGGGAGACGTGGTCTGAACCTTTATTGGACAGAGGCATGTAACAAAAAAATATTTCTGAGTTGATGAGAGCTATTGTGTGTGCGTTTGTGTCTTTGTGTGCAAACACATTTTGGGTTAGTTTTTAACAAGCGCATGTGTTTAAGAAACGTTCTGCGATATAAGTGGGGCTTTTTGCGAAATAATCATGTTACTTTCGACTATCGCTATATCAACTGTGTAATGGTTTGCCACGTTATTCGTTGATTAGTGTCACTGTTTATTTGTTGTATTTATATATATTTCCAGGCATCCATCTTGAGTTATCTGCAGACAGCTATGTTGTGAAGGAAGGCGATCGAGTAACTCCGTGTGTGTGTGTGTGTGTGTGTGCGTGCGTGCAAACACATGTTGGGTTAGTTTATAATTTGTTTCTCCTGTTTTGAGATGCCTATGTGTGTTTACGAAACGTTCTGCGATATAAGTGTGTCTTCTTTGCGAAATAGTAACTTTACCTTCGCCTATCGTAAATATCAACTGTGTATTGGTTTGTTTCGTTATTCGTTGTTTTGTGTCAATGTTTATTTATTTGTTGTTTTTATGTTTATCTCCAGGAATGTTATCTGCAGACAGATATGTTGTGAATGAAGGCGATCGAGTAAAACTAACATGTCGTGTGGATAACGCACGGAACCTGAATACCATCATATACTTTGAACGAGGATCAGCTGGACAGCAACGTTCAATATGTCAGATACAACAACAAGGCTCAAAATGTTGGAGAATAGATACTCCAAACAATGCAGGCTATGATTGTATTTGTGGTACACACACAAATCGTTACGATTATTATTCGAAATATTACGAGATGATAATAAAAGGTGCGAATATACAAGACGCAGGACCATGGCAGTGCAGAACTTCAAACATCGCAAGTAACAGCGTAACAATTACTGTTCAGAGTGAGTAGCCATACGATTGTGATATAGACATAAGTGCTATTTTATTACATCCCATTCCCTAAACATTTAGGTAAAACAACTATACCTTTCCTAATTAGTGGGCGTTTAGGAAGCTATGCATGCGATGTCAACACGGCAAATATGGGGTGTACGTTAGGTGATACGTTACTGCCCGGTGCCAATTGGCATGGTCGTCAATTGCTGAAGAAAAGTGGGGGGACCGTTTATGAGAAATGTTTTTGTTGAGCAACCACCGTTCACCCAGAACAAATAGACGTCTTTGGTGCATTCCAAGGTCGTAGCTAGCGCGAGGGAGTGGGGTGGGGATGGGGGTGGCAAGGGGGCAGTTGGATAGACGTCTTGTAAATTTGGAAAGAATTAGGACAAAATGTAAAAATTGAGACTTATGAGCAAATAATCGATGAACCGTTATGGTATAAAAAGGTTTGTTTTATTTAACGACACCACTAGATCACATTGATTAATTAACCATCGCCTATTGGATGTCAAACATTTGGTAATTCTGACACAGTTATCAGAGTGAGCCCGCTACATTTTTTTTTTATAATGTGTCAAGGGATCTTTTATATGCACTGTCCCACAGATAGGATAACACATACCACGGCCTTTAATGTACCAGTCGTGGTGCATTGGCTGGAACGGGAAATAGCCCAATGGGCCCACTGGCGGTCATTCAAGCGAATGTTTTACCACTAGGCTACGTCTCGCGCCTCCAAACATACACAAAAAATCCTCTTCTTGGTTTTAAGTATGTAAACTGCCTGAAATGGATACTAAATGGTATTTTAGAACCTGAAGATTTAATTTCCGGGGTGAGTGGGAGGTGACCCCCGGACCCCTAGTGTCTTGCGCCTTCCATGCTCGTTCGTTCCAATAATTCATCTATCTTATTTGTTTAGATTACAGTGTCGCACAGACACGTACATATATATATATATATATATATATATATATATATTACATTTTTATACTACATATACTACATATATATAACTACATATATAATATATAGAAAAAAAACACCGCTGCTCGTACAAAGTGGGGGGCACACGTCCCTTTGTCCAGATCCCCCCCCCCCCCCCATATATACATACATACATACATAGAGAGACAGATAAACAGAGAGACAGACAGACAGGCAGATAGATAGATAGTGTATGTGCGTCTGTGTGTACGACAGAAAGAGGGGGAAACAGATACACACACACACGCACATACACACACACATACAGACACACATACACATACAGACACACACACAGACAGACACACAGACAGACACACGCACACACATACAGACACACGCACGCATATATATATATACACACAGAGACACACACACACACACAGACACACACACGCATATATATATACACACACGCACATATACATACACACACATATATATATACACACACACGCACATACACACACGCACACATACACACACACATACACAAACACACACACACACACACACATACACATACACACACACACACACATATATATATATATATATATATATATATATATATATACACACACATACATACATACATACACACATAGACAGATCGATAGATATCCCCGGATCAGGCCGGATCCGAGAGAGACATGGTCTGAACCTTTATTGGACAGAGACATGTAAAAAAAGTTTTCCGAGTCAGAGAGAGAGAGAGACAGAGAGAGAGAGAGAGAGAGAGAGAGAGAGAGAGAGAGAGAGAGAGAGAGAGAGAGAGAGAGAGAGAGAGAGAGAGAGAGAGGGGGAGGTAAATAGTATCCTCTAGATATAAAAAAATAATACTAATATGAGAGCGATTGTATGTGCCTGTCTGTTTGTGTGTGCAAAAGCATCTTGGGCTAGTTTATAGAAGGAAATGTTTTATTTAACGACGCACTCAACACGTTTTATTTACGGTTATAGTCCAGGTGTAGATGGAGGAGGGTTTCACCTGAAAGGGGAATTTATGGGACTGGTATTTTTGTGTAGCTGACACCTTTCTGTAGTATGATCTGCCTGTTGATCGCACCAACTCTGGGGCAAAATACTAGTTTGACCCCATTCTTTGATGTTATCCGGCCTATTTTACAACTTTTGTTTTCGCTATCGATGTGAAGGTTTATAGGCATTTACTCTATCTCTAAATATGTTAAGTTAATGACCGTGATACCATTGGATAGCTCGATACAATAGCATTCCAACGAATAGAAACATTTAATCAACAATGCATGATGTATATACGAATACACTCGAAAAGAAACCCTACCCCTCAATTTTTTGGCATTTGTTTTGAAAAAATTCCCATTTCGAATGATATTATAAGTATAAAAGTTTGGAGTCTTTGTCAATAATTTTATGTTTATTACCAAGGCCATTATTTTAGCAATAAAATGCATATATATTGTGGTAATATCTTTGAATTTAGAACGTTACTAACATCAAAAACACAAAGGGACTAACACAGAGAGGTCCTAACAGTTCTATTTCAGCGACATGAAAAAAATATGTATAATTTTAGCTGCAAATGTTTCAGTGGCAAAACGTGGCATTTGCAACTCAGTTCATTTTTCGTTAAATCACACAACAGCAAATATTCCAGGGAAAATACAACAAAGACGGACGAATAGTTGACCTGTCTCTGCTATCACCCTGCAAAAGAGCCAACTATGTGTGCCGCATATGGAGATTATCGTCTGTTGCAGATTTCGATGCTCCAAACCCAACGTTGTATGGTTGGACAGACGACATGCCTATTCAGTGGACAAAAACTCCATTCCCGGATGACATAATGTCACTTCTCTGTTTTGAAGGCAAGGACTCTGTGCTGCACTAGATACAGAAGAATCACAAGATGATATAATTGACTACTCGGATGATGATGAATACATCTAAATCGACATACTGAGCCATGAGTGATTTAACGAAAAATTAACTGAGTTACAAATGCCACGTTTTGCCATTGAAATATTTGCAGCTAAAATTATACATATTTTTCATGTCGCTGAAACAGAACAATGTCAGGACCTCTCTTTGTTAGTCCCTTTGTGACACCTTTTTGGGGTAGTATATGGGGACTCACCTCTAAAATTTAAATGTTAATGAGGTGGGGTTTTTTGTAGATTAGCACCCCACACACACACACACCCCTCCCAAAATAATTATCTATAACCACCACCCCCCCCCCGCCACTCACCCCTCCAATCTGAAATTGTGTAACCTCCCCTGCTTTTGATAGCTATATATCTGCAGTGTATCTGAGATCACTTTAGCAAATCTTTGCTTTGGTTTTAATGAAAATATATGGCTACATACTTCACAGTGTCCAAATAACCAAATTCTGAGATGAGGGGTATACTTTAGGTTTTTTTTATGTAAATAGCGTTCTAAATCACAGATATTTCCATACTATATATGCATGTTATTGCTCACATAATGGCCTTGGTAATAAACATAAAGTTATTGACAAAGACATTCGAAATGTCATTTTTTTCCACACAAAAAAGCCAAAACATTGAGGGGTAGGGGTTCTTTTCAAGTGTATTCGTATATACACCATGCACTGTTGATTAAATGTTTCTATTCGTTGGAAAGCTATTGGATCCAGCTATCCAATGATACCACGGTTATTAATATAACTTATTTGCAGATGGAGTAAATGCCTATAAACCTTCACATCGATAGCGAAAACAAAAGTCATAAAATAGGCCGGGTAACATCAAAGAAAGGGATCAAACTAGTATTTTGCCCCAGAGTTGGTGCAATCAACAGGCCGATCATACTACATGAAGGTGTCAGCTACA
>NC_054710.1:23482544-23486950 GCF_016097555.1 Gigantopelta aegis
GTAGGAGTTTTAGCCACATATGTTACTATTGTCGTCTATGGGATTTGATTTGGTAGTATACACCCATGTCTATGATCAATATCATGTTCATAGCATCAGCAAAAATATGGCCTATCGTGATGAATAAATTGCTTCTTGGTGACATCTATAGCGAAGTTCAGTGAAACTAACCAATAATTCATGCCAAAAGATCAATTATAATTCTTTCTTCGTGACAGACTAAATGTATGCATGTTTTGAAAACGTCGCATTCCTAAAGACCATTACAGCATATTTTAACCTGAGATCACTGCAGTGTGGTTATACTTATATGTTTATATTTTAGGCTTAAATCTATGGATATCAAGTCTGCCTACGCAAGATTTGGTAATAGGTACTCAAGTAAAACTAACATGTCATGCGAGTAATGCAGAGAACTTGAATGCCATCATATATTTTCAACGAGGATCAAATAGACGACAACCTGCTCCATGTCATATAGAGCAGCAAGGCTCAAGATGTTCGAGAACAAATTATCCAAACAATGCAGGCTATGATTGTAGTTGTGGTAGCTATACACATCATGACGATTATTCTAAGAAATATTATGAGATGATAATAAAAAGAGTGAAAATTCAAGACACAGGACCATGGCAGTGCAGAACCTCAAATGTCGCGAGCAACAACGTAACAATTAATGTCCAGTGTGAGTAGCAATATAACTGTGATATAGATTTGTTCCTCGTTAATGCTATTTTATTGTCATAATTTAGTATAACAGTGTTCCGTGGAAAACTTCGGTTACAAAGACAAGCTGTTAAATCTGTTTGTTATGGTATAGTATCTTTGGTGGTGCTAATTAGCAGGTGGTTTGAAATACAGGATCGTAGCCTTTCAATCCTGTACTGAAATAGTAATATACGTTTTTTTCTCTTTCAGTGATATTCATTTCTGTTCATATTTAACTTGAAAAATAAATATATTATTGCCTTTTATTGCCTTTTATTGCCTTTATATATATATATATATATATATATATATATATATATTTATATATATATATATATATATATATATTATAGAGATAGTTGGAAAACAGGTGAATAATTCATTTGTTTTTCAAAAGCAATAAAGTATGAATCAATCAATCAATCAATGAGTCAATTTTTTAACCAATCACAAAATGTCTCACAGTGAACAGCAATGCGATAAAATACATACATTACATGGTTATTTTTACAGTCACACGAATCGTTAATAGTTAGGAATTGTAACAAGGTTCATCTTTGCATGTATGGGGGGAACGATATACGAATAACTAAAGAGAAATTACTCGTTTAACAAAATAACTGAACATGTTAGTCAATTGTGACTAAATGGTTAGTGAAAAAGGTTGATTAAAACATACACGCAGACGACATCAAAACGTGCATGTACAGGGAGAGACTAGTCGATATGCTACAGATAGATAGATATCTAGTTTAACGTGCACATATACCACTAGGGTTTCGAACACGCCCATCCAGAGTCCGACCTCTGATAAGACCGGTGGCTTGATTCGTGATGGGGGGGGGGGGGGGGGTAGTGGGTTGGGTAGAGTTGAAAATGGGCAGAATTTTGAAAATAGCAATTAGTAAAATAGCTAATAGAATTTTAAAAAATAATAATAATAAAAAGTTACAAGCCAAAATAAAAAGAATTGACTGCTCGACCGAATATTTATATAATTTGAAGCATTTTAGGACAGTCCAAAAATAAATAAGAGAAAGAAGAGAGGATAGGACTATATTTTAATACTATTAAAAAAGAAAGTAATTGATATGCTATAGTACTATATATTATTGTTGTCAACTTTAACACGGTAACAAGCAAACTACTACTTTCGTTGGTTTATAAAACGAATCCAATATTATCTCCTAGAACAACGTATCTGTAGTGAAATAACAATAATCAATTTTTACTGACTGGTTCGATTCTATATCTTGGTAACAAAGTATTTCCTCAAAGTAGTGTCTGTAGTCCTTAAAAGTTAAAGTTTGGTTTGTTTTATGACACTACTAGCTCACATACATTTATTAATCATCGGCTAATGGATGTCAAATATTTGGAAAGTTTGACGTGTAGTTTTAGAGGAAACACGCTATATTTTTTTCCGTTAGTAGCACGGGGTGTTTTGTAACTACCACCCCACAGACAAGATAACATATACCACATGCCAGTTGTGGTATTCTGGTAGAAACCAAAAATAGTCCCATGAGCTCCCAACGGGGATCAATCTTAGACCGACCGCGCATTAGGCTGGGCATTCGTTAATTATTTATTCTCCGTATTGCCTGTGTTTCGGTTGTATAATGACTATAAACAAAATGACTGGTCTATAATCTTTCAGATCCACCAACAGTAAAACCAGTGATAAAGGGATATACATCTGGTAACCCAGTTCGAGAGGGGCAGTTTTTTAATATGACGTGTGCGGTCACTGGTGGAAACCCACCGGTCTCATATATTTCCTTTACGTGTGGTGACATACCAACCAACACCTCACGAAGCACAAATGGAGCTGCTGTAGTGAGACACATATGGTTCACCGTGAAGAGAACTGATGATAACCAGACATGTCGGTGTTCAGCGATACACACGACACACTTGTATAACCTGGCCTCGGAAACTCGTATTTCTGTCGTCTGTAAGTGGGCATCGCAGCCTAATTGGAATCTGCTTATGACGTTTAGTTAAAATTGATGATCGCATCAAATATATGTCCGCTTTAAGTGATGCTGCTGGATAAGAAACATGAGAAGGTGAGAGAATAATTGTATTAGCTGCATCAACATATGTGTCATGGTGGCATATGGGTGCATACATTGTATGCGTTATGGGATGGGTGGATAGATAGATAGAGTAGATAGATCGAGATAGATAGATTTGCCCGTATGGATGGATGAATTGATCCTGTGTTTTGTAAAGGGTGTGGGTGGTTCATGGATGAATGGATCGATGGATCTATCGATCGTTTGGATGGATGGAGGGATGGATGGATGGATGAATAAATGGATGAAGTGGTTATTGTATTAATGGATGAAGAGACCGACGAATGGATAGATTATAATGCATAAAAGCATTAATACAAATTAACAAACTTCAGAATAAAATTGTATGCATGAATATACCTATCTACCTCCCTATACATACACACTCACATAAAAAGGACATACGCACGCATACATACAAACATACAATACAATACAATACAATACAATACAATACCATACTATACCGTACCATGCCATACCACACCACACCATACCACACCACACCACTATACCATACCATACCATACTGTACCACACTATGCCACTCCACACCACACCACACTACACCATACCATATCATACCATACCATACCATACCTATATACACGTGAGCACACACAAATATGCACATAATTATATGCTTTAATTCATACAGATGCTCCAAATGTCACAGTGTACAGCAAGTTTAACAGACAAAATAATTCTGTGAAGGTAATTTGTGAAGCGATGGGTCGTCCCCCAGAGTACCAGTTTTCCAAATTCATTCACTTTTGGGGAGGACAGAAGATCAGAGAGATAGCTGGGAGGTTAGAGTCGCCAAACAGACATGTCCACATCATCCAGCCATACAGCTATAAAGATTCAGGAACTTACGAGTGCACTGTGTCAAACAACGTCACAGGTCTGAACAATGCGGAAGAGCAAACAGGAAACCAATCAATTAGCATGCATGGTAAGAGGTATTTGTGCTACTACAACGGAACCAGGGGTGGTGGTCGTTTTTGTAGATTGTGTAAGGCATGAAGTAGTAGTGGCAATATTAGTAGTAGTAGTAGTAGTAGTAGTAATAGTAGTATCAGTAGTAGTAGTGGTAGTAGTAGTAGTAGTAGTAGTAGTAGTAGTAGTAGTAGTAGTAACAGTAGTAATAGTAGTACCCTGTAGCAATAGTAGTAGTAGTAGTAATAGTATCAGTAGTAATAGAAGTAGTAGTAGTAGTAGTAGTAGTAGTAGTAGTAGTAGCAGCAGTAGTAATAGTAGTAGTAGCAGTAGTACTAGCAGTAGCAATAGTAATAGTAGTAGTAGTAGTAATATTAGTAGTAGTAGCAGTAGTAGTAGTAGTAGTAGTAGTAGCAGTAGTAATAGTAATAGTAGTAGTAGTAGTAATATTTAGTAGTATGTAGTAGCAGTAGTAGTAGTAGTAGTAGTAGTAGCAGTTAGTAGTTAGTAGTAGTAGCAATAGTAATAGTAGTAGTAGTAGTAATATTATTAGTAGTAGCAGTAGTAGGTAGTAGCCGTAGTAGTAGCAGTTAGCTAATAGTAGTAGGCGTAGTAATACTAGTCGTAAGTAGTTCCCTGTAGCAATATTAGTGGTAGTAGTAGTAGCTATAGTAGCAG
>NC_054710.1:23487150-23559202 GCF_016097555.1 Gigantopelta aegis
TGCGAACACGAGATCAAGCTTTACTGTTTACTAGAACTCTCAAGGACAGGCACGTCGGTGCAGGGGTGGGGGTGAGGGCGGGTGCTGATTTATTGAATAATTATGAATCAAAAATATTATTTGAAGCAGAGATGAATTGTACTTGTAGAATGCAGGAAACTGCATTTCCGCATTTTACGGGAGAGCATACCCACGAACCCCCTAGAAACTTTGATTTGCGCCCTCGATCTCACCACCCTCGGGGGCAGTTCTTATGTTAAAATGCAATAAACTGAACTGAACTCCACTGAACTGAATTAATATACACTTGCCTAGCCAGGGTGGAGCATGGAGCCCATGCCTTCTCAAACACACACCTCTAATACGCACGCGAACAATATGGGTGTCCCCTGGATATAAAACCCTCGCTGATCTAAGGGGGGAAGTGGCCCTCCCCCTGTAAATTTTGTGACAGTTATATTTTAAAAACATTGTGTTTATTAGTATTATTTTTATTTTATTTATGTTTTGTTTTTGTTTGTTTTTTCATTTTGTTACATTGGAGAATCCGAGGAATACCTTCGGGAGCGTTTGAGGAATAACTTCGGTCACATGTCATTGACACCCCCACCACCACCCCCACCCCCACCCCACAATGGATTTTCTGGATCTGTCACTGGCTAGTTCATCAAGATAAACGTCTCCGGCACGATATTTATTATTGTGATGGTGTACTAGCCACTGGCCAATGGCTTTGCACGGCAACTCCTACTTCACTGGTACTGATAAAACAATCAAACAAACAAACACTTACCTCTATTGATATATCCACTACACACTTGTAGACAACAACCCAACAGAACAGCACGGTAGTTAGCTGTCGTCATTGGGTAGTACTCGACCCATACACAGATATTTTACCGTACATTTAACACAAATATGATTATTAAATAAATGACAAACGGCTGCACATTTCTATGTTAAAACAATAGTCCGAAGAATGTACGTAGTGTCGCTTTGTAAGCATTGTTGACGTCACGTCAAACGACTGTTGACGTTTATATGGTAACGTTTCCGGCCATTTTCGTAACTTAACGGAAACTGTCGAAATGCCAATGAAATATGCACCCCAGGAATCGCGCTTTTGATCGGCGCCTGATGGGGAATATAGGTCGCGCAGAACAGCGTACAGTAATAAACGTAGGATATATTATGTAAATACTATAAAGTACATAAAACGTATTCATGCATTACAATAATAGCCAGATGGGGTTTTTGTTTATTTTTCTGTCAAACTCAAAATGCATCTTCACATATCAACATGTCGGTCATCATTGCGGGGTGTTTCAATAATACACATTTTTAAAAAGAAGATATTAATTTGATGTAATTGTGTACATTGGCGTAACAAGAAGGGGGACATGGGGCAACGCCCTCCCTCCAGCCCCGCCTCCCCCGATCACACAATGTTTTTTCTCCACCATGATATATACTTTGCTGTCGTCACATAACATGACTCAACCCCTACACCAAAACTATAAAATCCTGGCTACGCCAATGTATAACAATCTTTACACGTCACAAGAAAAATGAATATTTTGGTTCTTACGCAACTTTGAGGCTATGGCCTTAAGCGAATATATACCAAAGGTGGAATCATGAGGTTTGTATGTTTTATTTAACCATTTACAAAAGAATATCTACATTAATTTTGTTACTGTCGACAGCATTTGGCTATATTCATTATACATCGGCCTAAAAAATGTATTTCTATGTCAAAATTACCAAATGTTTGACATCCAATAGCCGATGATTAATAAATAAATGTGCTCTAGTGGTATCGATAAACAAAACAAGCAAACAAAAGTATTTTTGAATACTATTACTAGTAGTTAACTATTTGGTAATTTTGGTAACATACCACGGCGTTTAATATACCAGTCGTGGTGCACTGACCAGAACGAGAACTAACCAATGGGCCCATCGATGAGGATCGATCCTAAACCGACCGCACACCAAGCGAGAGCTTTATCACTTAGCTACCGCCCGTCCTCCGGTGATTAATAAGTCAATGTGCTCTTGTGGTGTCGTTAAACAAAACTGTGTGGTTTTGGGTTTGTTTGTTGTTGTTTGTTGTGGTTTTTTTCTTCTTCTTCTTTTTTTTTTTTTTTATCATACCGATACAAGGTTATCGGCTGGTATCGTAAATCGAAGAAGTATAATAGCTGAACGAATACTTTGTTGAAAAACATGTTTCACCGCTTTACACATCCCTGTTGAACGCGGCGGGCCTGATATTAAAGGCGCAGATCCTAGTTTCATCCCGGGAAAACGGACTCTAAGTTTAGTTAATCTACAAACCTGCAACACACATTTGGATAAGGTTATCACAGAGAGAAGCCAAAATCTGTGATGTTTAAAGTTACATTCTCTGGTTACCATATTATAACAGAATGTACAAATGTTAAATACAAGCTCAAATGCACTTTTAAAAAAGTCGTGTGTGTTCGCTATGAACGGATATCGTCAAACGTATACGCTTGATTCGTCGTCTGTGCCGCCATAGCTCGGCAAAGCACAAACGACAGCCTGTTGTCAGTTTCAGTTAACATGTGCGTTTGCCGATTTCAAATTGTAGGGTTCTTCTCAAAAAATTTAAAGAGAAATTTTGCGCTGTACGAAGAACGTTCGGTTGAGGATACGGTACTAGAGTCTTTAGTTAAAACCGGTTTGATCTTGACAACGTATTATCGACAGTCGTACCTTCCTACAGAATTAATATTTTGTAAAGTGTTAGTAGAACTTTCAAAGTTTAGTTTGTATACTAGTAACACATTAATCATGTATATATTTTAAAAATAAAATATACTAAAGTAGACAATGAACGTTTTCACTTCTTAATTTTACGTGTTAAAATCGACAAATTCAACAAATATTATTTCGTTTGGAAAAGGTAAAGTTAGGGGGCTTGTTTAACGACATCAAAGATAAAGCATATTGATTTAATAATCATCCGACCCCATACAAGCGTAAATAAAATGTGTTGAGTGCGTCGTTAAATAAAACATATCCTATCCTTCCTTCCATCTGCTGTTGGATGTCTAACATTTGGTAATTTTAACATATAATCTTAGAGACGAATCGGGTGCATTTGCAGGGGGAGGGTATTGGATGTCGAAACCCTTACTTGCCCAAGCTTAAAACAAATTGAAATGTATTTTCTGGGGGAGCATGGCCCCAAATAAACTTCGCTCAACACAGTCCATAACCCCAATCCCGCTGTAATCCCTGCACACGCCTTGGAAACCCGCTACATTTTTTTTTTTTGGCAAGGGATCGTTTATATGTACCATCCCACAGACAGGATATCACATACCATGGTCTTTTATATACCCGCCGATGAGGATCGATCCTAGACTGACCGCACATTTCCATAAAACACCTTTTTAGGTCTAAGTAATGAATAAAAATAACATATAGTGTTGAAAAATGTTACGTAAATCGAACACAGTACCCTCTTCCTCTACCCCTAGAGCGTTACGTAATTAGTAACACCCCTTACATGTAACGCATATTATGCCAACAGCTGGCCACTGTCAAAATGTCAAGGCAAATACCCCACCCACCGACCCTTGGAAAGGCGTTGTACCATATCTCTATGGATATAAATATGTTTTGGAGATATGAGACGACCCCTCAATCAAGACAGTTAAATTTGTTTAAAAAATGCGAAATCTCACGTGATCTCTTGTTGGGGAATTCTATACTTATAAGCCAATGATAAGCCAATGAAAACCGAGTTCGGTACGAGCACGTCAAAAGTGTCCCACTTTCAAAATACTGGCTTTGTTTTTGATCTGGATAAGCCAGCGTAGTGAAACCAATGCAGAGTATTATATGCACCAAACGTAATTGGATTTTCTGTTCTATATGCTAAAATAATAAAAAATATTCCGGATACTGCCGCTTTAAATAAGGAAATATTGTCTAAAAATAACTAGAGTTTGTCTTGATAGCCATTACTTCTCAGACGAACGTGCGTTTTTATAATTATGAAAAATGCACTTTGGCCAGAACCATTTCACGTGTACGTAAATGAATATTCTAAATACATGTAATAAAATGTAAATACTCAAGTTCTAATTTAAATGATTAAAAACGGCTTTAGTAGTGAAAAATACGTCGTAGTGTTTCAAAACTAGGGCCTGCCGCTTTAATGATCTAGCAACAGGTCACACTGTCATCGTGTTGCTATCTAGACCATCAGAGCAGAACAATACTAGTCGTGACAACGTGGACTATAAATATCATTTTCTAGGAAATGTAATCGACATGTGCTTGAAGCTGTTATCATTTCAACTGATACATTCCTGTGACTCGTGTAGGGTATATTCTTATTTATATTTAATTAAAACAAAAACAAAATGACAACAACGGCGACAACAAAACAACACAAAAATAACAACAACAAAAAAAAGAAAAGAAAAATAAAGTAAATTAAAAAATAATAAAATAATAATAATAAATAATAATATAATAATTAATTAATTAAAATAAAGTTAAATAATTAATTAAAATAAAGTTAATTAATTAATTAAAATACAGTTAAACGAATTGTTGAAACTCTGCTTGCATTCAACGGGGCAGCCCATTGGGTTATTTATCGGTCCAGTCAGCGCACCACGACTGGTATATCAAAGGTCGTGGTATGTGTTACTCTGTCTGGTGGCCCCAGCGTGTGCTGTAACCTCACCGTGGTGAAGGGGTGTAACATTCTCTTTGAGAATGGCCAATACAGCACAAATCAGTAAATGTCAGTGATATTTGTATTTTTGCAGTTCTTTACAATGTGTTTCCTTTCACACTTGAATTTTTATCTTGATGTTGATCATCACATTGTTTTTTCATTACCACAGTTTGACACCCAACAGCCGATGTATTTTTCGTGCTGGGGTGTCGTTAAACATTCATTCATTCATTCTGTCTGTGGGATGGTGCATATAAAAGATTCCTTGATACTAATGAAAAAAAAAATATATAGCGGGTTTCATCTCTAAGACTGTATGTCAAAATGACCAAATATTTGACATCCAATAACGGATGATTAATAAATCAATGTGCTCTAGTGGTGTCGTTAAACAAAACAAACTTTATCAACGTGGCGGGTACTAGCTCAGTCGGTAGAGATTGCGGTAGTCTGACGTGCTTCCGTCGAAGGATCAAACCATCACAGTGGACCCATTCTCTGACTGGGCTTTTTTCCCCATCTCAGCCAGTGTACCACGACTGGTATATCAAAGGCCGTGGTTTCTGTTGCACTCGTGTGTGTGGAAAGTGTTTATAAACGATCACTGGCTGCTAACAGGTTAAGCATGTAACGGGTTATCTCTAAGACTAGTACACAATAACCAAATGTTTGACATCCAATAGCTGATGACTAATAAATCAATGTTTTTCAGTAAATTATTGGGTAAATAAAAGTAATGGGCTGCATTTCCCACACCCCTGGGCTGAACAAATGCTCAAATTCGGGGGGAAAATATAACGATATTTGAGTAAAATTAGCTTGCCTAAAACCTTTTCGCCATCATTCCGTCATTTGACCAACAATAGTGGTTGTAATCCATGTAAACATGCGTAATAATTTGTTTGAGAGGCGAGACGTAGCCCAGTGGTAAAACGTTCGCTTGATGCGTGGTT
The DNA here is from genome assembly GCF_016097555.1 of Gigantopelta aegis. NCBI lineage: Eukaryota > Metazoa > Mollusca > Gastropoda > Neomphalida > Peltospiridae > Gigantopelta > Gigantopelta aegis. The sequence continues at coordinate 23,492,830 of NC_054710.1, forward strand.
GGTCTAGGATCGATCCCCGTCGGACTATTTCTCGGTCCAGCCAGTGCTCCACAACTGGTGTAACAAAGGCCGTGGTATGTACTACCCTATCTGTGAGATGGTGCATATAAAATATCACTTGCTGCTAATCGAAAAGAGTAGCCCATGAAGTGGTGACAGCAGGTTTTCTCTCTCAATATTTGTGTGGTCCTTAACCATATGTCTTATGCCATATAACCGTAAATACAATGTGTTGAGTGCGTCGTTAAATAAAACATTATCTTCTTGATTCGTTTGCATCCCTATATAGCTGTTTGGCATTAATGCTAATATGAATAAACGTTTTTTTTTTTTTAAATCCATATTCGGCCATTTTCGTTTAATTCAGGCAAAACTCATCCTGCACCCTTCAGAAATGGGAGCCCATACTCCTGTGGTCGGTGGTGTAGTGGTTAAGTCTTCTGCATTTAGGCTCGTAGGTAATGGGTTCGCATCCCGATACCGGCTCACATCCAGAGCGAATTTTAACGGCTCATTTGAGTAGGTGTAAGGTAAACACACCGCGTTCTCTCCCATTAGCCATTAACTAACCATTAACCCCATTTGCGACCATGCCCCTCCACCCCCTCCCACCCAGTCACACTTCTTTTTGCCCGCAACTTCTTTTATAGTTCTATGTTGCTCTATAACAGACATCTAAAATGTGCGTATAGAATAGCGAGCTTGAATCTTGATTGAATACAAGCAAGAAAATCAGCTGAAATGTAAATAAAATAAAACCATTTTCAAAACGAGGCGGGATTTAGCTCAACCTATTGAGTGTTCACATGAGGTGCTTGCGTCACAGGATCGAACCACCTCTGTGGATCCATTCAACTGACTAAAAATGTTTTCGTTCCAACCAGTCCACCACAACTGGACAAAGGCTGTGATATGTGATTTCCTGTCTGTGGGATAATGCATATAAAAGATCCTGTGCTGCATTAGGAAAAAATGTAGCGGTTTTCCTCTGATGACTACGAGTCAGAATTACCAAATAGTTGGCATCTAATAACCGATCCCAGTTTTCAAAACGGCGGGGAGCGTTTGCGTCAGTTGAACGCAGAGTATTCTTTTTTCGTTACAAACACACGAACGATAAATTGTGTTATCAGCAATGTTGTCTCTGTGACTAACACGAAGCGGATGTCTCTCTTGTGACACGAGCATGTTCATAAGTGTACAAGACAAGGGCGGGAAGGGGAGGTGGGAACCAAACGTGTTTTGTTTTTAATTTCAATATACTCGTACTTTATACATTATAATTATGTCCTTTGCAAACTGGAAATACATATATTACCAGTTGAATGTTTCATATTTCTTGAAAGTAACACCTGACTATAATTTAAACAAAGACCCTTGAACAGTTAACATGTCTGTTTGATGCCCGCTGAAACAAAATAATTAGCCCGTCAATACTACAGAACAAATAGTTTTAGCTACATTAGAGTTTACTACGGTGCCCTCGAATGGTTTCTCCGGTGACATTTAATGGACGTTTGAGGCGACAATATATGTTACTAAAGCTGGCCTTTAATGTCAGTTGGGCGACATCAGACATTTGAGCCGACATTAGAGGTTACTAAAGCTGTCCTTTAATGTCAGTTGGGCGACATTACACGTTTGAGGCGACAATAGAGGTTACTAAAGCTGTCCTTTAATGTCAGTTGGGCGACATTACACGTTTGAGGCGACAATAGAGGTTACGAAAGCTGTCCTTTAATGTCAGTTGGGCGACATTACACGTTTGAGGCGACAATAGAGGTTACTCCAGCTGTCCTTTAATGTCAGTTGGGCGACATTACACGTTTGAGCCGACAATAGAGGTTACTAAAGCTGTCCTTTAATGTCAGTTGGGCGACATTAGACGTTTGAGCCGACAATAGAGGTTACTAAAGCTGTCCTTTAATGTCAGTTGGGCGACATTAGACGTTTGAGCCGACAATAGAGGTTACTAAAGCTGTCCTTTAATGTCAGTTGGGCGACATTAGACGTTTGAGACGACAATAGAGGTTACTAAAGCTGTCCTTTAATGTCAGTTGGGCGACATTAGACGTTTGAGCCGACAATAGAGGTTACTAAAGCTGTCCTTTAATGTCAGTTGGGCGACATTAGACGTTTGAGGCGACAATAGAGGTTACTAAAGCTGTCCTTTAATGTCAGTTGGGCGACATTAGACGTTTGAGCCGACAATAGAGGTTACTAAAGCTGTCCTTTAATGTCAGTTGGGCGACATTAAACGTTTGAGGCGACAATAGAGGTTACTAAAGCTGTCCTTTAATGTCAGCTGGGCGACATTAGACGTTTGAGTCGACAATAGAGGTTACTAAAGCTGTCCTTTAATGTCAGTTGGACGACATTAGACGTTTGAGGCGACAATAGAGGTTACTAAAGCTGTCCTTTAATGTCAGTTGGGTGACATTAGACGTTTGAGCCGACAATAGAGGTTACTAAAGCTGTCCTTTAATGTCAGTTGGACGACATTAGACGTTTGAGGCGACAATAGAGGTTACTAAAGCTGTCCTTTAATGTCACTTGGACGACATTAGACGTTTGAGTCGACAATAGAGGTTACTAAAGCTGTCCTTTAATGTCAGTTGGGCGACATTAGACGTTTTAGGCGACAATAGAGGTTACTAAAGCTGTCCTTTAATGTCAGTTGGGCGACATTAGATGTTTGGGACGGCATTAGAGTTTTCACAGACTGCTTCTAATGGCAGTCTGGTTCAGAATAGACAGTGACTGTGTACAGCGGTGTAGCGAAGAGGGTAGGACAAAAGGGCAAGCCCCCCCCCTCCCCTCTCCCCCCCTAATCAAACCTTTTCTGTACTGTAATACATTTTATAAAATTATACATACATATATAGTGTGAGTTGGCCACCCCAACCCCTAATATAAAATCCTGGCTATGCCAGTGACTGTGTATAGTTTGATCAATGTCTAGTCGCCAATCAGAAAAAAACATACCACTGAAAACAATTGCTTCTACTCAGTTTTTATTTACACATTTATTTATATCGAAAAATGCCATGACCTATTTTTCATCATAAGGACTGAACAGGGTAAGGCAAACGAAATGACAATACAAAATTCAACAAAATCGTTGTACAGCAAACACGGCGACGGATTCAAGTATACATTTGTGGGGAGCGATGATTGAGATTGAGGTTCTGCTCCCCCATAAAATTGTGAAAACTAGATGTCTTGAAATGCAATGTCCTCCATTCCACAAGAACAATTCATCTCTGACTTAAGATTTAATACTACAACTAGTTTTGATTCAGAATTAATGAGGGGCGGCTAGCGCCTCTCCGCTCCCCCCCCCCCCCCCCGCCCCAGCTCCGCCGTGTCTGTACAGATTACATAAAGTTGAAGTTGTAAGTGGCACGCCTTACCGACCTTGAGATATTAGTACTACTACTACTATTTCTACTACTACTACTACTACTACTGCTACTATTGCAACTGCTACTGCTTCTACTACTGCTACTGCTACTACTACTACTACTACTGCTACTACTGCAAATGCTACTGCTACTGCTACTACTACTGCTACTACTGCAACTGCTACTGCTAATGCTACTACTACTGCTACTGTTACTATTACTACTACTTCTACTGTTATTACTACTACTACTACTACTACTACTACTACTACTACTACTACCACTACTACTACCACCACTACTACTAATACTACTACTACTACTACCACTACTACTACTACCACTACTACTACTACTACTACTACTACTACTACAACAACAACTACTACTACAACATATACTACTACTACTACTACTACAGGGGGCGGAGTTTAGCTTAGTCGGTTGAGCACTCGTCTGAGGTGCTTGCATCTCAGGATCGAACCATCTCGGTGGATCCCTTCAACTGATTGTGGTTTTTCTCCTTACAAGTGCACCACAACTGGTCAAATGCTGTGATATGTGCTTTCCTGTCTGTAGGAAAGTGCACATAAAAGATCCAATAGCCAAAGATGAATTAATCGTTGTTCTCCAGTTGTCTCGTTAAACAAGACCAACGTTTAACTACTACTATTACCCTTGCTTCCCCTCCCTCAATCTCTCCCATCTCTCCCTCCCCTCCCTCCCCTCCCCTCCTCCCTCCCTCTCTCCCTCTCTCTCTCTCTCTCTCTCTCTCTCTCTCTCTCTCTCTCTCTCTCTCTCTCTCTCTCTCTCTCTCTCTCTCCGTTTCTCCCCCTCTCTTTCTCTCTATCACTATCTGTCTCTCCCTCCACCACCCATTCATCCATATATCATTTCATTGACACATTCATCCACCATTCCATCCATCCAACAAACGCGCGCCTACACACACATTCTCTCGTTGTATCTATACTCTTCAAAAAAAGAAACGCAAAAGGGTACAAATGGGTTATAACTCCGATTTTATGTTTCCTACCGGTTCATGCTTTGTGAATATAAGGTCATTGCATGTCCCAAACACATTCCCACGGTTACATTCGATAAAACGCAGCTACTGTACAATAAAGTTCCAAAATGTGAATATTCGCAAAAACGCAGCCACGTGCAAACCATGTCACCACTGCACGTGCGTTGTCTGCACGTGCAACATGAACACCGACAGTATAAAAGTGCAGGGTGTTCGCTTGCCTGGCCTCTGTATCTGGCCGACAGTTGACAATCCAGGACATGCCACGTCTCAGTGAACCGCAGAGAAAACAATGCCATCGGCCGATGACTAGACGCAGGCGAATCCAGAACGGCCGTTGCCAGGGCATTCCATGTGTTCCCAAGCACCATCTCCAGACTGTGGGACCGTTACCAGCAACATGGATCAACACGTGACCTCCCTGGATCCGGTCGACCACGGGTCACTACCCCCGGGCAGGACCGCTACATCCGGGTACGCCACCTTCGGGAACGATTGACTACTGCCACCTCCACAGCCGCAGCAATACCAGGTTTACGCAGGATATCAGACCAGACCGTACGGAACCGCCTACGTGAGGTAGGAATTCGTGCCAGACGTCCAGTTCGAGGTGTCATCTTAACACCACAACACCGTCGACTCCGACTGCAGTGGTGCCAGATTCATCGACAATGGCCTCAACTGCGATGGAGACGGGTGTGGTTCAGTGACGAGTCCCGATTTCTGCTCCGACGTCATGATGGAAGATGTCGCGTGTATAGGCGTCGTGGTGAACGTTATGCGGCAAACTGCGTGCAGGAAGTGGACAGATTCGGCGGGGGGGTAGTGTCATGGTGTGGGCAGCCATCTCACACACTGGCAGAACTGACCTGGTCCACGTGCAGGGCAACCTGAATGCACAGGGCTACATTGACCAGATCCTCCGGCCACACATCGTTCCAGTTATGGCCAACGCCAACGCAGTGTTTCAACATGACAACGCCAGGCCTCACACAGCACGTCTCACAACGGCTTTCCTACAGAACAACAACATTAATGTCCTTCCTTGGCCATCGATATCACCGGATTTGAACCCAATTGAGCATCTATGGGACGAGTTGGACCGACGCCTCCGACAGCGACAACCACAGCCCCAGACCCTGCCCGAGCTGGCAGCAGCCTTGCAGGCCGAGTGGGCCACCATCCCCCGGGACGTCATCCGTACTCTGGTTGCTTCAATGGGCAGGCGGTGCCAGGCAGTTGTCAACACACGCGGAGGCCACACCCGGTATTGACTCCAGATGACCTTGACCTTGGTGGTGTGTCCTATCACTTACTCACAATGGACTAGAGTGAATTGTGAACAATCCTGCAACATTTGGTAATTATCGGACTCACCATTCAATAATTAAATCAATTCTCCAAATGTTACGACAATGTGGTTTTGCGTTTCTTCTTTTGAAGAGTATATTATGATCTGACATAGAAACCTCTATCAGCTCTTTACTCTAGGTATTCACAAACTTCACAAACATCATGCTTCATTGCAGTTCGGGGACCAGGAAGTTAAATAAACCAGATAAAAGCAGTTTATACATCAAGACGTACACTGTAGCATACAATAGTTTGTCACATGTATTTAAAACACTCGAATCAAAATAGTGAAATAGGATATTTATAATTGAATTATAGTGGACACAGTTTTACTACGGATATAATGGATTACATTCTTAAACTTGTTCAGCTAATCTCTGTTTTACTATGGAGTTCAGTACACTATTCTGCAGGTAAGTTCCCTTCGTTATTCATAGTCATAGGTATAAAAATATACATGTTCAACATGGATCTGGAGCCCATAAATGTCGCTTGTGTTGTTGCTATTGTATGTTATTTAAAATATTTATTATTATTATTATTATTATTATTTATTTATTCATTTATTTATTTATTTATTATTTGTGTTGTTGTTGTTGTTGATGATGTTGATGTTGTTGTTGTTATTTGAGAGGTTATGAAGAGGGCAGTGTCATTGTCTTCAGCATGTCTTAATTTAAACATTGTCGTACTATTTTGAAGTTATTTTACTATGAGTTAGCAGCAAATAACCAATTATAGCAAGTTGACTCAATCGGTTCTTGTTGTTTGTTTTGTTTTGTTTGTTTGTTTGTTTGTTTGTTTTTTTTGTTGTTTTTTTGTTTTGTTTTTGGAGTGGGGTTTACGGGGGGGGGGGGGTACCTTTTTTAAAACTATTTTGCGTGGCATTTTTTTTCAAAGTTGTTTGGAATTGTTTTGTTTGTTTGTTTGGGGTTTTTTCGGGGGTGTTCTTCTTTTGTCTTTTGTTTTGTTTTGTTTTGTAGTTTTTTGAATGAGAGAGAGACAGACAGACAGACAGACAGAGACAGAGACAGAGATACACACACAAACACAGAGACATAGAGAGAGAGAGAGAGAGAGAGAGAGAGAGAGAGAGAGAGAGAGAGAGAGAGAGAGAGAGAGAGAGAGAGAGAGAGAGAGAGAGAGGAAGGAAATGTTTTATTTAACGACGCACTCAACACATTTTATTTACGGTTATATGGCGTCGGACATATGGTTCAGGACCACACAGATATTTAGACAAGAAACTCGCTGTCGCCACTTAATGGGCTACTCTTTCCGATTAGCAGCAAGGGATTTTGTATATGCACCATCCCACAGACAGGATAGTACATACCATGGCCTTTGTTACACCAGACCGGCCTCGGTGGCGTCGTGGTTAGGCCATCGGTCTACACGCTGGTAGGTACTGGGTTCGGATCCCAGTCAAGGCATGGGATTTTCAATCCAGATACAGACTCCAAACCCTGAGTGAGTGCTCCGCAAGGCTCAATGGGTAGGTGTAAACCACTTGCACCGACCAGTGATCCATATCTGGTTCCACAAAGGCCATGGTTTGTGTTATCCTGCCTGTCGTAACAGAGTAGCCTATGTGGCGACAGAGGGTTTGCTCTAAAAATATCAGTGTCAGAATGACCATATGTTTGACGTCCAATAGCCGATGATAAGATAAAACAAATCAATGCGCTCTAGTGACGTCGTTAAATAAAACAAACTTTACTCTTTTTTTGTAAAACCAGTTGTGGATCACGGTCTGGAACGAGAAATAGCCCAATGAGCCCACCAACGGGGAACGATCCTAGATAGATCGCGCATCAAGCGAGCGCTGTACCACTGAGCTACATCCCGCCCATAGATAGTTTATTTTGCGCAAGAATAATATTTTAAAAAATATACTCTGTCAAAAAAGAAACGCATAGGCGAAATATTCATGGAATTATCTCTATAATACAAATTGTACATGAATATGTGACAATGTTCTTGCTATGGACTGACGGCAGTGGAGGCGTTTTCGTCACCAAATAGCGCCGCACGAGAGCGCTGAAATGAGTACCTTGTGTGGCCACCAGCAGCAGCAATCACTGCTCGACATCTTCTTGGCATAGACTGAATGAGTCTCTGAATCCGGGCACGTGGAATCGTAGCCCATTCTTCCTGCAGTGCATGAGACAGTCGCAGAAGCGTCTGAGGCTCCGGTTCACGCTGGCGTACACGTCTGTTCAGTTCGTTCCATAGATGTTCAATGGGGTTGAGATCTGGCGATCTTGATGGCATCTGTATGAACTCCATTGTCCTGCGGAAAGAGTTATCTCTGTCGACCCAAAATGGGAAGCATGTGATGGCGAAGAAGTTCATCCCGGTAGTGTACAGTTGTCAGGTTGTCTTGTACGAACACAAGTTAACTTCTGCCTGTGTATGAGATGGTTCCCCACATCATGACACTCCCTCCACCGAATCTGTCAACTTGGGCGACGCAATTGTTGGCAAAACGTTCACTGCGTCGTCTGTAAACACGTTGTCGTCCATTACGTCGCTGTAGAAGGAAACGTGACTCGTCGCTGAACCATACTCGCCGCCAGTTTCCCAAGTTCCACCCCTGTACATTCGTGCAGCAGCGAACACGTAAATGTCGATGTTGACGTCGCAGGACAGGGCCAAAATACGGTCTCCTAGCCCGTAAACCAGCTTCTCGAATTCGGTTCCGAATGGTTTGTGCAGACACCCTTCTCAAATCAGGTATGCGTCCAGCAGTGTTCGTTGCTGTGGCAGTTCGGTGACGCAAGTGCAGAACCTGGATGCAGCGATCTTTTGCTGCAGTTGTTATGCGAGGTCTTCCACTCCTAGGTCGCTCTTCAGCTGATTGAAACTGCTGGTACCTGTCCCAGAGACGTGAAATGGTGCTCTGATGGACGTCCATGTGGCGTACGACTGCTGACTGCGATTCACCTAACTGGAGGCGGCGTATTGCAATTTTTTGATTCGGCAAGCTTAGTCTTGGCATTTTGTAACTGGTCTACATCGAAATGGAAATGAGGCATCATTGCGAGCATTGCAGCTTCAAATACCCACCAATAGCGCAATTTTTTCCCCGAGTTTCACGTGCATTAGCCAAAATCTGACCATTTCACGCCGATTTCCTGCAATTGTCGCACAACGTGCCACATTAGCAGCAAGGGATCGTTTATATGCACCATCCCTTATTCTGGCATTTTCGTTTAATTCAGGCAAAACTCATCCTGCATACATAATTTGAGCCCATATGGTTGCGGTGTATTGGTTAAGTCGTTTGCCTTTAGGCTCGTAGGTAATGGGTTCGCATCCCGACACCGGCTCACATCTAGAGCGAATTTTAACGGCGCCTTTAGTTAGGTGTAAGGCAAGCACACCGCCTTCTCTCCCATTAGCTATAAACAACAAACCATTAACCCCACTTGAGACCATGCTCCTCCACCACACCCCATCCACCCAATCACACCTCTTTTTGCCCGCAACTTCTTTTAGATTTCTCTGTCGCTCAATAACATACATCTAAAATGTGCGTCCAGAACAGCGAGCTTGAATCTTAATTGAATAAAAGCAAGAAAATCAGCTGAAATGTAAATAAAATAAAACCAATCTAGATTCCTTGAATCTTAATTGAATACAAGCAAGAAAATCAGCTGAAATGTAATGAAATAAAATAAAACCAGACTAGAGTCCTTGAATCTTAATTGAATACAAGCAAGAAAATCAGCTGAAATGTAATGAAATAAAATAAAACCAAACTAGAGTCCTTGAATCTTAATTCAACACAAGCAAGAAAATCAGCTGAAATGTAATGAAATAAAATAAAACCAGACTAGAGTCCTTGAATCTTAATTGAATACAAGCAAGAAAATCAGCTGAAATGTAATGAAATAAAATAAAACCAAACTAGAGTCCTTGAATCTTAATTCAACACAAGCAAGAAAATCAGCTGAAATGTAATGAAATAAAATAAAACCAGACTAGAGACCTTGAATCTTAATTGAATACAAACAAGAAAATCAGCTGAAATGTAATGAAATAAAACAAAACCAGACTAGAGTCCTTGAATTTTAATTGAATACAAGCAAAAAAATCAGCTGAAATGTAATGAAATAAAACAAAACCAGACTAGAGTCCTTGAATCTTAATTGAATACCAAAAAATCAGCTGAAATGTAATGAAATAAAATAAAACCAGACTAGATTTCTTGAATCTTAATTGAATACAAGCAAGAAAATCAGCTGAAATGTAATGAAATAAAATAAAACCAGACTAGAGTCCTTGAATCTTAATTGAATACAAGCAAGAAAATCAGCTGAAATGTAATGAAATAAAACAAAACCAGACTAGAGTCCTTGAATCTTAATTGAATACAAACAAGAAAATCAGCTGAAATGTAATGTAATAAAACAAAACCAGACGAGAGTCCTTGAATCTTAATTGAATACAAGCAAGAAAATCAGCTGAAATGTAATGAAATAAAACAAAACCAGACTAGAGTCCTTGAATCTTAATTGAATACAAACAAGAAAATCAGCTGAAATGTAATGAAATAAAACAAAACCAGACTAGAGTGCTTGAATCTTAATTGAATACAAGCCAAAAAATCATCTGACATGTAATGAAATAAAATAAAACCAGACTAGAGTCCTTGAATCTTAATTGAATACAAGCAAGAAAATCAGCTGAAATGTAATGAAATCAAATAAAACCAGACTAGAGTCCTTTATAAAACGGAGGCGGGATTTAGCTGAGTCATTTGAGTGCTCACATGAGGTGCTTGCGTCACAGGATCGAACCACCACAGTGGGTTGATTGTTGTTGGGGGTTTGGGTTTTTTTGTTGTTGTTGTTGTTGTTGTTGTTTTTTCTTTTTCGTTCAAACCAGTCCACTGCAACTGGACAAAGGCTGTGGTATGTGATTTCCTGTCTGTGGGATAGTGCATATAAAAGATCTCTTGCTGCACTGGGAAAAATGTAGTGGTTTTCCTCTGATGACTACGTGTCAGAATTACCAAATATTTGACATCCAATAGCCGATGATTAATTAATCAATGTGTTGTCGTTGAACAAAACATACCCAGTTTACAAAACGGCAGGGGGCGTTTGCGTCAGTTGAACGCAGAGTTTTCGTTTTCATTACAAACACACGAACGATAAATTGTGTGTACGCATCTGATGTGACTAACAGGAAGCGGATGTCTTTCTTGTGACACAAGCATGTTCATAAGCGTACAAAACAAGGGCGGGGAGGGGGGGGGGGACAACAAACGTGTTTTTATTTTACTTTCCATATACTCGTAATTTATAACCAGTCGAATGTGTCATATTTCTTAAAAGTAATACCGGACTACATTTAAAAAAAAATACCCTTTAATAGTTAACTTGGCATGTGCCATGTTCTAATAACGTCGTTAGATTGGGGGTGTTATTGTCTGTTTGATGCCCGCTAAAACTAAATATTTATCCCATCATATTACAGAACAAAATTTGTTTTTGGCTACATTAGAGTTTGCTACGGTGCCCTCGAATGTTTTCTCCGGTGACATTTAATGGACGTTTGAGCCGACAATAGAGGTTACTCAAGCTGTCCTTTAATGTCATTTGGGCGACATTAGACGTTTGAGGCGACAATAGAGGTTACTCAAGCTTTCCTTTAATATCAGTTGGGCGACATTAGACGTTTGGGACGGCATTGGATGTTTCACAGACTGCGGCATTGGATGTTTCACAGACTGCTTCTAATGGCAGCCTGGTTCAGGAAGAAGGAAGGAAATGTTTAATTTAACGACACATTAAACACATTTTATTTATGGTTATATGGCGTCGGATATATTGTTAAGGACCACACAAATATTGAGGGAGGAAACCCGCTGTGGCCATTTCATGGGCTACTTTTTTCGATTCCAATTCCAATTTCAATATTGTTTAACGTACACATTCAGAACAAGCGGTTGTAGCGTACGCCTGTCCTGGGCACAAGTACCGGCCTCGGCTGGCTCCTCCGTCCAGGACAGGGAAGCGTTGGGGAGGGTGAAGGAGGAATCGCCTGCACTGGCAAGTACAAGGGAGCACCAGAAGTCTAACCGTATTTGGTAACAGGCTGGAGGTGTCTTTTCGATTGGTAGCAAGGGATCTTTTTATATGCACCATCCCGTAGACAGGATAGCACATACCACGGCCTTTGATGTACCAGTCGTTGTGCCTTGGCTGGAGCGAGAAATAGCACAAATGGGCCCACTGACGGGGATCGATCCCAAAACGTCTGCGCATCAAGCGAGTGATTTTCCTGGGTTACGTCTCGCCCCATCCCTGGTTCAGAGTAGACGGTGATTGCGTATAGCTTGCAGGGCCGTAGCTAGCGTATTAACGTAACTGATGGTATCATCAATGCTGTCGCTGTGACTAATACGAAGCGGATGTTTTCCTGGTGACAGAAGCATGTTCACAAGCGTACAAGACGAGGTGTGGGGAGGGGGCACCTACACCCCCACACACACATCCCACCCTGAAATGGTATCTCAGAGCCTCTACATTCAGCCAGTGGCGTAGCGTGGGTTGTCAGCGCCCGGGGCAATTCAAGTATTGCGCCCCCTAACCAGTGGACTGTTAGCACTCCCCGAGTCCCTTCCACCTGTCCAGAATTTTGCGACCAGGGCAACCGCCTCGGTGGTCTCGCCCACGCTACACCACTGTCTAGAATTCACAATATCCTGCGGGGCATGCCCCAGGAACCCTACAAAAAATCCTTGCTACGGTCCTGGCTTGGTCAGTGCCTAGTGTTTCTAATCAGGAAAGCATACTACTGAAAATAGTCTTCTATGTAGTTTTTATTTATATTTTTCAAACTCTATTGTGTTATATTGAGAGAATGTCACAACGTATGTTACCTCATAAAGACTGAACATGGTGAATCAAAAAGTAAATGCAATACAAAGATGACCAAAATCGGAGTATAGCCTACATAAATTTAATTTCAGATCAGCGACTGTAAACGGCTTCGTGGAAATAGTGAAGCTATAAAAATGTGAACACATAATCGTCCTGGTTGAATATTCATAATCTAACAAAGCCAGTGTGATAAAGTAGGCCAAAGCTTGGAGATACAAATGTATAGTGGTGGATGACACGCTCTGCTGAACGTGAGATAAACTTATAAAGATTGTCCTTATTGTTCACGACCCATGTGTGCACACAACAAGAGTGTAAACACCGCGTACCAGCATTATTATTCACGACCCATTTGTGTACACAAGACTGTAAACACCGCGTACCAGCCTACATTTTAAGAGCGTTTTGTTGTCTATTATTCCAATTTGTCTTCATGTAACAAGATAACTTCTAAGTGCAATTTGTAGAAATGATAATAATAATAATTATTATTATTATAGTAGTAGTACTAGCAGTAGCAGTAGCAGTAGCAGTAGTAATAATAATACAATAATAATAATAATAATAATAAATATTACTGCTGCAACAACTACTACTATTACTGCTGCTACTAATACTACTACATACTATTACTACTAATATTACTGCTGCTACTACCACTACGTACTATTACCACTACTATTACTGCTGCTACTACCACTACTACGTACTATACCACTACTATTACTGCTGCTACTACCACTACTACGTACTATTACTGCTGCTACTACCACTACTACGTACTATTACCACTACTATTACTGCTACTACTACCACTACTACCTACTATTACCACTACTATTACTGCTGCTACTACCACTACGTACTATTACCACTACTGTTACTGCTGCTACTACCACTACCACGTACAATTACCACTACTTACTGCTGCTACTACCACTACTATTACTGCTACTACTACCACTACTACGTACTATTACCACTACTATTACTGGTACTACTACCACTACTACGTACTATTACCACTACTATTACTGCTGCTACTACCACTACGTACTATTGCCACTACTATTACTGCTGCTACTACTACCACTACTACGTACTATTACCACTACTATTACTGCTACTACTACCACTACGTACTATTACCACTAATATTACTGCTGCTACTACCACTACTACGTACTATTAACACTACTATTACTGCTGCTACTACCACTACTACGTACTATTACCACTAGTTACTGCTGCTACTACCACTACTACGTACTATTACCACTACTATTACTGCTGCTACTACCACTACTACGTACTATTACCACTACTATTACTGCTACTACTACCACTACGTACTATTACCACTAATATTACTGCTGCTACTACCACTACTACGTACTATTACCACTATTACTGCTGCTACTACCACTACTACGTACTATTACTACTGCTACTACCGCTACTACGTACTATTACCACTACTATTACTGCTGCTACTACCACTACTACGTACTATTACCACTACTATTACTGCTGCTACTACCACTACTACGTACTATTACCACTACTATTACTGCTGCTACTACCACTACTACGTACTATTACCACTACTATTACTTCTGCTACTACCACTACTACGTACTATTACCTCTACTATTACTGCTGCTACTACCACTACTACGTACTATTACCACTACTATTACTGCTGCTACTACCACTACTACGTACTATTACCACTACTATTACTGCTGCTACCACCACTACTACGTACTATACCACTGCTACTACTGCTGCTACTACCACTACTACGTACTATTACCACTACTATTACTGCTGCTACTACCACTACTACGTACCATTACCACTACTATTACTGCTGCTACTACCACTACTACGTACCATTACCACTACTATTACTGCTGCTACTACCACTACTACGTACTATTAACACTACTATTACTGCTGCTACTACCACTACTACGTACTATACCACTACTATTACTGTTGCTACTACCACTACTACGTACTATTACCACTACTATTACTGCTGCTACTACCACTACTACGTACTATTACCACTACTATTACTGCTGCTACTACCACTACTACGTACTATTACCACTACTATTACTGCTGCTACTGTAACAGGGTTCAAAGGACGAAAACAACACGTCACGTTTTGGAAATGATTTACTTCATAAACAGTTCATTATGACATGTATACGTCATAAAAATCATCGTCATAAAAATAGTTCGATCATACATGTCAATCACAACATCATAAAAATATGTCCATCACAGGTCATCAATATTAAAAATATATATATTAACATTTCAATTCGTATCCCATTAATGTCACGGTTATAAGTAACATCTACTAAAATATAATATCTTCCTAATCAAACAATCTGTTTGATTAAACTGAACCTGAATAACCTTTTGGTCCACACCTACATGTATATGATAGATATCGGGATAATTAATTCCAAGGGGAGGTAATTACAAGAATAACAAATGGTTGAGATTTAGTGAACACATTAACCTAATTGACTTAAAATAAATTACTGTGGAATGTTGTCAGAATAAAAAAATACTTTACTATATTAAATATTACAATTATGTTATAATGAGGTTTAAGATTAATAATTAATTGAAATAACTGCTTGATTACTAACTATGTCATACCCTGTATGTGGTACACGAGCGTAAACAATGCCGGTGGTCAACAAGACAGTGTGTGAAAACCTGGGGAATAAATTATAAACTATTAAGCATCATAAACTACAGATGCTTACGAACCTGCAACAAAATAAAACATTGGCACAGCATACACTCATAAATCATACACGCATATCTTCGTACAATTATGATAGTGGAAATATTAAAATAAGTTGATGTTTAAAATACAAACATATCTTTACGCTGATGAATTAAGTGTTATTGATATAATATATTTATATGATTCCTTTTTAGAAATAATTTAAAACATTTAGTAGTTTGTTATACTTAGTCGTAGAACTACTAGAACTTGCACAATTAGTTATATTATTATCAAAACAATGTAATCATTTATCTGCATTAATTCGCTAGTATGTGAGCAATATAGTTATATATATTATTAATAATGTTTAACTAAAAGAAAGAAATTAATTTGTACCTATAATGTATTCTGATCTGTCGCCTGTCAAAACCCGTCAAACATGTAAATGAATGAATGAATGAATGTTTAACGACACCCCAGCACGAAAAATACATCGGCTATTGGGTGTCAAACCATGGTAATGCAAATAAATAAAGTGATGATCAACATCAATATAAAAATTCAAAAACAGTGGAAAGAACCGTGCAAAAACACAAATATCACAGAATTTTACGGATACTGAATATTACTCAAAACTTTAATTTTGTGCTGTATTGGCCATTCTCAAAGAGAATGTTACACCCCTGCACCACGGTGAGGTTACAGCACACGCAGGGGCCGTCAAACATGTCTGCTGTTCATGTAGTGTGTGCACGTGAAAAGCATGCAGTGCTATTAGCAATCAGATACAGGGTACCTGACTGAGAAAACTAATAGAATAAATACTATTTGGCAGACAACAATATCTGACAAATACCTGCGAAATATTAAAATAACAAATTACATATTTACACAATATTAAAACATCATCTGCCACACACTTCCCCCCACCGTGAAATGACGTCCTCGTCATTTAACACTACTACTGACCAAACTTAAAATAGCATGGCCAACATCTGACGGTGTTGTAAACACCCCCTCAGCTTGAAGAGATCTGAGGTAATTGGCACGTACATACCAGTCAGGTTGTGACACTGCTGAAAAGACATAATCTCCTCCAGTCATCCACGTAGGCTCTGTGCGTCGTCGGCTCGACCGCCGAGGTTGGGGCATAGGTGGAGTAACTCTGTTATCTTCAGAAACAATGTCGTTTTCTTCATTACTTGGGTCGGGATCAACATCCACCAGTTGAGTTGGGGGTTCGTCCGATTCCTGCTCACTGGAAACGTCATTTTCTGATGTCTCTGATACAGCAGCATCTTCGGGTACCTCTACATCTCCTAGAACCTCATCATCAGCACTCATGTCCTCTCTCTGGTCATCCTGTACTGCTTCTACCTCAGATGGCCCATCAGCTGCAATATCAGCTGAAACTGAAGTATCAGATGGGTAGGCGGAGATAATAACTAAATCGTCATCCCCAGACTCAACTTCTTGGTCACTGTCAACTACGGTAGTAGTTTTCACCTCGGTGCTATCTTTTACTGAAGATGTTAAAGTCCGATTCCTCCTTGGTTTAGGGACTGGTACCAAAGGTTCCTGTGGAGCAATGGATCCTATGGGAAGTAGTAAATTCCTATGTAGCGTTCTCTTGCGACCATCTCCATTTTCCTTGCCAACGATGAAAACTGGTATGGATGGATTTGGTTGTTTCTGAACGATGTACACATCTTCTTCCCACTTGTCTGATAGTTTGTGCTTACCATCAAACGCAACAATCTTCACTAGCACTCTATCTCCTGGTTCCAACACTGCAGCTCTTGCTTTCTGATCATAATACAGTTTTTGTCTTGTTTGAGACTTCTTGACTGCAGCGGAGGCTAAATCATAAGCATGTATTAGACGTTCTCGTAATTCTTTGTTGTAGGCTGCTACAGATTTGGATTTCTTTGTCTCCATGTCCAATCCAAAAGCCATATCCACAGATAAACGCGGTTGACGTCCAAACATCAATGAAAATGGAGAATAACCTGTAGTTTCATGACGTGTGCAATTATATGCATGAACTAAAGGACCTACATATACTCTCCAATTCTTGTTGCTGTTCGAATATAAAGTTCCGAGCATGTTGCAGAGTGTCCGGTTGAAGCGTTCGCACATCCCGTTACACATTGAGTGATAGGGTGTGGTTCTGGATTTGTCAATCTTCAACATGGCACACAGCTCTTGCATCAGTTTTCCCGTGAAATTAGCTTCTTGGTCGGAATGAATACGTTTTGGAATTCCATAGTGAACTACAAAGTTGTTGAAAAACGTCTCTGCTGTAGTCTTTGCAGTCATGTTTTTGGTGGGATATGCCTGCGCATACCTGGTGAAATGGTCGGTAACTACTAAGATATACTGTTGCCCTCCTTTCGATGGTTCCAATGTCAAGAAATCCATACAGACAAGTTCAAGCGGATGTGAAGTTTCTATACTGACTAAAGGTGCTCTACTTGTTGTAGGTGTCTTTCTGCGTAAACAAGGCACACAGTTATGAACATGTTCCTCAACATCTTTTGTCATTCCCGGCCAGAAAAATCGTTCTTTAATGAGTGATAATGTTCTATCTCTGCCTGGTTGTCCAACATTATCATGCAAGCTGCTCAAAGCCACCAATCGGCATCTGTCTGGAAGGACCAGCTGTTCGTGTGTCTCACCATCCACTTTAGTGATTCGGTACAAAACACCACGCTTAAGTTGAAGCTGTTGAAAGGTGTTCAGAAATCCGATCATCTCCTGATTTCCAGTATACTGCAACCTGTCTGGTTCCATTCCTCAAATGTCCGATGACTGTGGCAAGTGCTGGATCCTTGTTTTGAGAACGTCTCCATTCACGAGCATTCTCTACACATCTGTCCTCTGTAATATCGGTATCATCAAAGTCACTAACATCAATGGACAAAAACAAACTTTCAGCCAAATTGGAAACACAAGTTGACTTACAAATTGCTTGAATGGAATCGTTTGACAAACTTTCCATTTCTTGTGAAACATCTGTGTCTTCTGGTAACCTTGACAGTGTGTCAGCATCGGCATTAGCCTTGCCTGGTCTGTATCGGATACTGAAATTATAATTCGCCAATGAAGCCAACCAACGATGTCCAGTGGCATCAAGACGAGCAGAAGTCAATACATATGTCAACGGATTGTTGTCAGTCACCACAATAAAATCATGCCCATATAAATAATCATGGAATTTTTCAGAAATTGACCATTTCAGACATAAAAATTCCAGCTTGTGAGCTGAGTAATTCTTTTCAGAACGGCTCACTCCTCTACTGGCATAGGCAATGACTCTTAAAAGTCCATCTTGTTCCTGGTATAATACAGCTCCCAAACCTTGAGCAGATGCATCCGTGTGGAGCTCAAAAGGTTTGTTGTAATCTGCATATCCCAATATGGGTGGAGAAGAAAGTCTACTTTTTAATTCTTCAAAAGCATCTTCTTGTTCCTTCTCCCATTTCCACTGCACTGCGTCAGAAGCCTGTCTTCTTGTCTTTTTAGAAGCGGATTTTGGCATAAGTTCATTTAATGGCTTCGCAATCTTGGAAAAGTTTGATACAAATTTCCTGTAATATCCTGCAAATCCAAGAAATTTTCTAACTTCTTCCGGGGTTTTCGGAGTAGGCCACTGCTTGATCTTATCCACCTTCTCTGGATCTGCTTCTATGCCATCTGCAGAAACAATGTACCCAACATACTTCACTCGATGTTTGAATAGATTGCATTTCTTTGGAGCAAGCTTTAACCCACAGTCGCGAAGTCGTTGAAATACTGTCTCCAATCTCTGGACGTGCTCTTCATAAGACTTTGAAAATACAATCAAGTCATCAATGTAAATCATGCAAATATTGAGATGCAGTTCATCCAGACAAGTTTCCATCAAACGTTGGTATGTTGCTGGGGCATTGGACAACCCAAATGGCATCCTGTTAAACTCATAAAACCCAAGAGGTCCAACAGTAAAAGCAGTCCGTTCTTTGTGTTTTTCCTCGATCTCCACCTGGTGATAACCACTTTTCATATCGAGAACTGGAAAGTATTTCATTCCTCCCAAACAATCCAGAAGTTCATCAATCCGTGGCAAAGCGTAAGAATCTTTGATGGTCCGGTTGTTCAATTGGCGGTAATCAATACACATTCTCAGTTTACCATCTTTCTTCTTAGCAAGCACAACATTTGAAGCCCATGGACTATGTGATCGTCGGATAACTCCAGCAGACAAAAGTTGTTGTAGATGACTCTTCACTTCTTCAAACATGGATGGAGGAATCCGTCTATGTCGTTGTTTGAATGGTGTACAGTCATACAAATCAATTCTATGACGAACTTGACCAGAGTAACCAAGATCTTCATCACCTTTAGAGAATATATCCTGAAAATCCTTGACAACTTTTATTCCCTGTTCCACTTCCTCTGGAGTAAGGCCTTCTTTCTCAATCTCAACCTGATCTAACAATGTTGTTATGTCAACTGGCTGGTGGACTGGTGGATCCTCTAAAGTCACTGGGTGTAGTTCACAAAGCAGTGCTCGTGGTGGAACAATTACAGTTCGAGACGTTACATTGCAGATATGAACTTCAATAATGTCCAAATTTTCACTGTCATAGGTGACAATAGAAGGTTCAATATCAATGTCATCTGTCAGAGATGACCTTGACGTCGATTGGAGGAGTACACACATCTTCGGTGATTTCAAACCTTTATCAACTCGACCTCTTACAACCACTCTGCTATTAGGAGGAACCAAAATGTTCTTATCTTCCGCACTTTTGACAAAACCCAAACACCAATCATTCCTTGCCAAGTCTTTCTCCTGCAAAACCATACTTCTATAAGCCAAGTACCATGGAGTAAATAATGGAGCTTTTTGTAGAAATTTGTTTCCATGTTTAGTCTTACATTCTGTTATTAGACAACTCAGGATGTTGGTACCCAACAACACAGGCACACGGGCGTTATATTGTGTATCCGGGACAATCAAAAACAGACAAGGTACACAACCAGTGTCGATTCCACCACCAGTAGTGGCGAGTTGAACCTCGACAAACCCCTTGTAAGGAAGATTTTCTCCTCCTGCGCATTCAATGTTGAGAAGATCTCCAACCGGTTCTAGAGGGATATGCTGCAAATTCGAAACAAAAAATGATTCTGAAATGATGGAAACAGTGGCACCAGTGTCTAAGAGAGCACACACTGGTACACCTTCAATAAAGACATCTACTTCGTTAGCATGACCAACTAACCCATCCGGTATATGATTCACTGTAGGGCGAGCATCAGGACTTATGGTCGCCCCCTTCGCATAAGCCCTCGGGAGTTTAAAGGTCGGCGTAAGTGATCAACTCGCACTCTGCAACCTAATGCAATATGTCCAGAATAACCACATCTATAACACACAGGTTCCTGATATTCATAACCTGTAACACCTGCATCCTCAAAGTTGTTACCATCTGGAAAAGATGAAGCGTGCTGACTGTAATTCCGAGTTGGCATTCCCGTCTTTGGCCTTGTGTCATCCACATATTGCGATGTACGTCTTGGTCCAGACTGTTGGCTATAATACGGTGTAACTCCACGAGTAAACATCTTCCTATCACCTCTACTCTGGTTGTATGGTGCATCGAGTCTCGGCTGACTGGCTGGATTCTGAAACTGCTGTTGATTAACAAAAGTAGAATCTTGTCTATGCTTCAAATCTGAAACCTGACTACAAAGATCCTGTACAACTGAAGTGAGTTTATCCAAATCTGTTCGTGTTACAGTATCTGATACTGATGCCATCTTCACCGAAGCAGGTTTCTTGAATAGTGCAGTCGCAGCACTCGCCAGGTTACTCTTCATGTCATACTCAATTTCCCTCAAAGCAATTCTAAGAGCATCAAAGGAATGTATGCTGTCAAATTTATGACCAGAAACCGCCTTCATGCCTGGTATCAACCCACTCCAGAGCATGTTTCTCAACATCTCATCTTGCTCTGACAATGGAATTGGATGATGTTCTGTAACCTTTGACAAAAGGTGTTCCAAACGGCATCCCCATGCCGATATATCTTCCTCAGCACCCTGACTCGCACCATAAAACTGTGCCATTAAAGCTTCCCTGCGTTGTACTGTCCCAAAAATACTTCCAAGTTTTGCCAAAATATCCTTGGTTGAAGCTTTAGGACCCAATCTCATGGCAACCCGAGCAGCTTCCCCTCTAAGTGATTGTCTGATGGCCTGACTGATGACCTCTGAACCGTAAGTCTTGTCCTGAATTAAACAATTAACTTCGTATGTCCACAAATCAAAAGTAGTATCTTTTCCCTGCCTATCACCACTAAAGAAGGATAATTTTGGAAAACGTGGGAAAACAGCAGATTCCTTGGGTGGTGGTGGTGGTGGCAAAAGATCCTCAGTCTTTAAAAGCAGTCCTTGCTGTTGCGACATACCATGAATCCATGTCTTTAAATCGTCAGATGTATCCAATTTGGGTTCCATCCCCATCTTATGAAACACATTGACCAGTTCTCCAATCTGTTGTTCATCAAGTTCCATGGCAGAAGATCAAATCAACTTGATAAAACAATAACTGAATATAAACAATTCCGAAATAGATGGTACTATGAACACAGTCAACTCCAATCCAAGATCACCAAATATACAAGAAAGCCAGTTTATTTTAAAGAGAATAAACAGTATATGTCTTCATAAATATGAAAACATTCATCAGTGTTCTGAAATTCTTAGAATTTCAACTCAAATATAAAACCTCTGTCTTAAATGGATATTGAAAATATCACAAAATAAGACAAACCACAAGTCCAAAATATAAAACCTGTCTCAAATGGATATTAAAAATATCACAAACTAAGACAAGCCACAAATCCAAAATGGGTATGCTGAATGAAATTCAGCTATTTGTCAAATAAAATTCAACTCAGGAAAATAATCGATCTATCACCAGCTTTGACAGACTTACAGACAGCAGACACCAATAAATATTATTGTAATATGGTACACGACCATGCAAGCAACAACAAGTCGCAATATAAATTTCCCAAAGAAATGTCACAAATAAAAAAAAAAATGGATAAACAATTCCAAAGTGTGGTTCGATGAGGCAAAACTACACTTTGGTTATCACCGACAAAATCTGGAAAACAAATCAAATTGTTTAGTTTTTTTAAATAAATAAATTAATAACTTTATAAACAGAATGAAACCAAACTGTTAAAGTGTTAACAGTTAAATGGCGAAATAGCAATTGTGTATTTATCAAATAACTTCAGTATACTGTAGCTAGTACTGAAGTTAGTGTAAACTGTCAAACTCAACACAGTTGGGCAGTAGTCTTACAGAACACTTTCCTTTCACATACAATTGGTCTTTCCAATTGCAATGGTGTTAAACACAAGTACAAATAATGATTATAGGAATAAACTACTCAGGAAAAAAACAAATGCACTTGTGTCAAACAACACCAGTACGAATAATAATTATAGGAATAAACTACTACAAAGTGCAAATGTGCAGGAATTTTTTTTTTAAGTGCTGTGCAAATGTACTGTAGTTATCTTCAGTCCATGGTCAAACAGTCAATATACCTAAATGCATGTGTAAATTATTAATTATTTTTCAAAATGTGTAACTATACTAATATTTAAGAACTAGTAGTTAATTCTACCTAAGTGAAATTTATAATTAATTAATTATTATAATTTAATAATTAGTAAGTGTTGTCTTTAATTTTTAAGGGCAACTCACAATTTCAAGCATAATCAGCCTTACCGATACATACCTGAGGGGAAACACACTGAATACTTAAACAGCGTAAAAAAATTAATAATAAAAAAAAAAAAAATATATAAGATGAAGGGGAGATAACTCAAAAACAAAGTTATTTACTACTGAAAGGTAAACACACAATCTCTAAACACACTGAATACTTAACTCAAAAACAAATTTGTTTACTACTGAAAGGTAAATGGGTAATAGAAAACCAACCTAGCAGGCAAGTCAAGTACAATAAATGGAATATATGGGTACAAAGACTGGAAACTACAGAATAATATGTGTGTTTAAAACAAAAAATGGGAAACTACAGAATAATATTTTTGTTTAAAACAGAAAATGGGAATGTGTGGACCAGCTAAGTACAAGATGGACTAACAAAACTGACAAAATTGTATCTGAAAGTATCTGAAAAATCACAATCCAAATCTAATCAATAAATGTCAGTAAAAAAAAATATTAAAGTGTAAAAAATTTTTATGCACAATGCATGTACATCAATTGCAATGGCAATAATTATTGTGAGCTCACATAAAAAAAATAAACCCCCAAAAATATAAATTTACACACACACAACAAAAATATTCAAGGCGCCAAAGTATACATGATGGAATTGACAAAGATCACATTTAGCTAGCTAAATACCATTCAATCACAGTCTGTATCACTATCAACAGTTTTCACAACACTTGTGGCATTCCAACGATGTTCAGGTCCAAACGAATTGATGTCCCTACGTCGGCTCCAATTTGTAACAGGGTTCAAAGGACGAAAACAACACGTCACGACGTTTGGAAATGATTTACTTCATAAACAGTTCATTATGACATTGCAAACAACGCCCTGCAAGAATAAAATATACAATATATAACAGCCGTTCATTATAAATAATTACATGTATGCGTCATAAAAATCATCGTCATAAAAATAGTTCGATCATACATGTCAATCACATCATCATAAAAATATGTCCATCACAGGTCATCAATATTAAAAAAATATATATTAACATTTCAATTCGTATCCCATTAATGTCACGGTTATAAGTAACATCTACTAAAATATAATATCTTCCTAATCAAACAATCTGTTTGATTAAACTAAACCTGAATAACCTTTTGGTCCACACCTACATGTATATGATAGATATCGGGATAATTAATTCCAAGGGGAGGTAATTACAAGAATAACAAATGGTTGAGATTTAGTGAATACATTAACCTAATTGACTTAAAATAAATTACTGTGGAATGTTGTCAGAATAAAAAAATACTTTACTATATTAAATATTACAATTATGTTATGATGAGGTTTAAGATTAATAATTAATTGAAATAACTGCTTGATTACTAACTAACTTTATCTCGCCTTCATGTAAAATTCTTTGATCTCATTGGTTGTTTGCCGTTGGACAAATCCCTTATCCCCCTGTGGGCGGAGCCAAATTCTCTTATACCCCGTCTGTAATTTCCAACAGTTTCCAGCCGCCCCAGTTAATGCTAAAGCAATAATTAGATTATAAATAACATTGATAATCAATCAAGTATACATAATTAATTTTATTTTTACTATAAAATACAATATTTCAATACTTTTAAAAGCTGCAATGTTGAACTCGGCCACCTAATTACGGTTGTGGTGTTATTGTATTAATGCGCGATTAGCAACAGTTTTTTTATATTTTTTTTAATTTTTTTTACTACATACATTTCTGATAAAAAAAAAGTGTTTTTTTTATTCTATTTTTATTAATATCTGTTTCAGACAATTTCGTATTACAAACATTTGAAGTTAAAAACTCGTTTATCGATGGAACTATTTTTCGTCACTGGCAAGTGGTTTCGTTCGCGTCCGCGTGGTACGGCTCCATTAATAAATTGTTAACAATTATTGTCTGGCGTTATTTTGATTATTTGGCTATATGGTTTAACATGTCGGCAAGATAAATTCGTTGTAGAAGCATCTCTCGGGGTATATGGCTTTTTATGTACCCTCTGTGTGCTCTTTTACCCCCTCGCCTTCGGCTCGGGGTAAAAGAACACACAGAGGGTACATAAAAAGCCATATACCCCTCGTGATGCTTCTTCAACTTATAATGTCATACCCTGTATGTGGTACACGAGCGTAAACAATGCCGGTGGTCAACAAGACAGTGTGTGAAAACCTGGGGAATAAATTATAAACTATTAAGCATCATAAACTACAGATGCTTACGAACCTGCAACAAAATAAAACATTGGCACAGCATACACTCATAAATCATACACGCATATCTTCGTACAATTATGATAGTGGAAATATTAAAATAAGTTGATGTTTAAAATACAAACATATCTTTACGCTGATGAATTAAGTGTTATTGATATAATATATTTATATGATTCCTTTTTAGAAATAATTTAAAACATTTAGTAGTTTGTTATACTTAGTCGTAGAACTACTAGAACTTGCACAATTAGTTATATTATTATCAAAACAATGTAATCATTTATCTGCATTAATTCGCTAGTATGTGAGCAATATATTTATATATAGTATTAATAATGTTTAACTAAAAGAAAGAAATTAATTTGTACCTATAATGTATTCTGATCTTTCGCCTGTCAAAACCCGTCAAACATGTCTGCTGTTCATGTAGTGTGTGCACGTGAAAAGCATGCAGTGCTATTAGCCAATCAGATAAAGGGTACCTGACTGAGAAAACTAATAGAATAAATACTATTTGGCAGACAACAATATCTGACAAATACCTGCGAAATATTAAAATAACAAATTACATATTTACACAATATTAAAACATCATCTGCCACACTACTACCACTACTACGTACTATTATTACCACTACTATTACTGCTACTACTACCACTACTACGTACTATTACCACTACTATTACTGCTGCTACTACCACTACTACGTACTATTACCACTACTATTACTGCTACTATTACTGCTGCTACTACCATTACTACGTGCTATTACCACTATTACTGCTGCTGCCTCTACTACTACGTACTATTACCACTACTATTACTGCTGCTACTACCACTACTACGTACTATTACCACTACTATTAGTCTACTGCTACACTACTACTACTGCTGCCACTACTATTACTGCTACTACTTTTACTACTACTACTACGTACTATACTACCTACTACTACTATACACTGCTACTACTACCACTACTGCTACTACCACTACTACGTACTATTACCACTACTATTACTGCTACTATACTACTACCACTACTACGTACTACTTACCACTACTATTACTGCTGCTACTACACACTACTACGATTACCACTACTTACTGCTGGCTGCCACTACTATGTACTGCTGCTACTACCACTACTACGTACTACTACCACTACTGCTACTACTTACTGCTGCTACTACCACTACACACTACTGCTGCTACTACTACTTACGCTACTACTTACGACTACTATTACTGCTGCTACTACTACCACTACTACGTACTATTACCACTACTATTACTGCTGCTGCACTACCTACTACTACGTACTATTGCCACTACTATTACTGCTGCTACTACCACTACTACGTACTATTACTGCTACTATTACTGCTGCTACTACCACTACTACGTACTATTACCACTACTATTACTGCTACTACTACCACTACTACGTACTATTACCACTACTATTACTGCTGCTACTACTACACTACTATTACTGCTGCTACTACCCACTACTACTACTATTACCACTACTATACTGCTGCTGCTAGCCACTACTACTACTGTACTGCTTCTACTACTACTACTACTGCCTCTACTACTACGTACTATTACCACTACTATTACTGCTACTACTACCCTTACCACTACTACTACCACTACTACGTACTATTACCACTACTATTACTGCTGCTACTACCACTACTACGTACTATTACCACTACTATTACTGCTGCTGCCTCTACTACTACTACTATCCACTACTATGACTGCTGCTACTGTTACTGCTGCTACCTACTACTACTATACTACTGCTACTGCTATCTTTACTACTGCTACTACTACTTTTAGCTGCTGCTGCTACTACCACTACTACGTACTATTACCACTACTATTACTGCTGCTACTACCTTTCTACTACCACTACTACGTACTATTACCACTACTATAGCGCTAGCGGTACTACTGTGCTGCTACCTTTACCTACTACTGCTGTCTGCTGGTGTACTAGAACTACACTGCTACTACCACTACTACGTACTATTACCACTACTAACTCTACACGCGCTTACTGCTGCTACTACTACCACTACTACGTACTATTACCACTACTATTACTGCTACTACTAGTGCTAACTACTACTACGTACTATTACCACTACTATTACTGCTGCTATGCTTAACTACCACTACTACGTACTATTACCACTACTATTACTGCTGCTGCATACTACTACTACGTACTATTACCACTACTATTACTGCTGCTACTACTACACTACTACGTACTATTACCACTACTACTACTACTGCTACTACTACCACTACTACGTGCTACCACTACTATTACTGCACTACTACCACTACTACGTACTATTACCACTACTACTACTGCTACTGCTGCTGCTACTACGTACTACTACTACTACTATTACTGCTACTACCACTACTACGTACTATTACCACTACTATTACTGCTGCTACTACCACTACTACGTACTATTACCACTACTATTACTGCTGCTACCACTACTACGTACTATTACCACTACTATTACTGCTGCTACTACCACTACTACGTACTATTACCACTACTATTACTGCTGCTACTACCACTACTACGTACTATTACCACTACTATTACTGCTGCTACTACCACTACTACGTACTATTACCACTACTATTACTGCTGCTACTACCACTACTACGTACTATTACTACTACTACTGCTGCTACTACCACTACTACGTACTATTACCACTACTATTACTGCTGCTACTACCACTACTACGTACTACTACTATTACCTGCTACTACTACTACGTACTATTACCACTACTATTACTGCTGCTACTACCACTACTACGTACTATTACCACTACTATTACTGCTGCTACTACCACTACTACGTACTATTACCACTACTATTACTGCTGCTGCCTCTACTACTACGTACTATTACCACTACTATTACTGCTGCTACTACCACTACTACGTACTATTACCACTACTATTACTGCTGCTACTACCACTACTACGTACTATTACCACTACTATTACTGCTACTACTACCACTACTACGTACTATTACCACTACTATTACTGCTGCTACTACCACTACTACGTACTATTACCACTACTATTACTGCTGCTACTACCACTACTACGTACTGCTACTTACTACTACCTACTACGTACTATTACCACTACTATTACTGCTACTACTACCACTACTACGTACTATTACCACTACTATTACTGCTGCTACTGCTGCTACCTACCACTACTAATACGCTACCTCTACTACTTACCACTACTATTACTGCTGCTGTACTATTACCACTACTATTACTGCTGCTACTACTACTACGTACTATTACCACTACTATTACTGCTGCTACTACCACTACTACGTACTATTACCACTACTATACCACTACTACTGCTGCTACTACAACTACTACGTACTACTACTACGCTGCTACAACTACTATTACTACTACTACTACTATTACTGCTGCTACTTCCACTACTACGTACTGCCTCTACCACTACTATTACTACTATTACTGCTGCTGCCTCTACTACTACGTACTATTACCACTACTATTACTGCTACTACCACTACTACGCTACTATTACTGCTGCTCTACTACTACGTACTATTACCACTACTATTACTGCTGCTACTACCACTACTACGTACTATTACCACTACTATTACTGCTGCTACTACCACTACTACGTACTATTACCACTACTATTACTGCTGCTGCCTCTACTACTACGTACTATTACCACTACTATTACTGCTGCTACTACTACTATTACCACTACGTACTACTTACTACTACTACTATTACTATTACTGCTGCTACTACCACTACTACGTACTATTACCACTACTATTACTGCTGCTACTACCACTACTACGTACTATTACCACTACTATTACTGCTGCTACTACCACTACTACGTACTATTACCACTACTATTACTGCTGCTACTACCACTACTACGTACTATTACCACTACTATTACTGCTGCTGCCTCTACTACTACGTACTATTACCACTACTATTACTGCTGCTGCCTCTACTACTACGTACTATTACCACTACTATTACTGCTGCTACTACCACTACTACGTACTATTACCACTACTATTACTGCTGCTACTACTGCTGCTATTATAACAATTACTACTACTACTACTACAACTACTACTACCGCTACTACTACTGCTACTACTACTACTACTACTACTACTACTATTACTATTACTATTAGTACTACTGTGATTACTACTACCATCCCACGACAACAACTACTACTACTACTACCACTACTATTACTATTAGTACTACTGTGATTACTTCTACCATCCCACGACAACAACTACTACTACTACTACCACTACTATTACTATTAGTACTACTGTGATTACTACTACCATCCCACGACAACAACTACTACTTCTACTACTACTACTACTACTACTACGACTTTTGCTGCTGCTACTATACTCTTCAAAAAAGTAGTGGAACTCTAATAAGAATTTACAATTGCCAAAATTGTAAGGTATATTAGCTGTGGGGAATGGTTATATGATAATAGTGAATTAATTGGGCAAACATTACAACCGGTAGTTCAGTATTACAGTAAGTTTTATGACCACCAAAGATCTTGAAGGGCGACTGGAGTCAAAAGTGAAATTTGAAAGTTAACGTTTTTTTTATATCGCGAATTCAAGATATACTGTATGATCAACAGAATAAAAAAGATTGACAGAAATAATGTTCCAGTGATTAATGGACCTTCCTGAAAATTGTCAAAATCGAGAATGACACCCCACGTACGTGTACAGGGCAACTGCGTGATGCATGTGCAAACTATGGAATGTGTTTCGGTGTGTTAATAAACATACCTGAACGTTTTTTACTAGGATGTCTGTGGTCAAAACGTATGTTCGGTCTAATAGTTGATATTAACATTAATATTTCAGGTTCCCCTACATTATCTTTGAGAATGGCCAATACAGCACAAATCCCCTTGTTTCCTTCGAGATAAAAATTAAATTTTGAGTAAAATTCAGTATCTATCTGTGATATTTGTATTTTTACATAGTTCTTTGCACTGTTTTTATTTAAATCTTGATTTTTTATATTGATGTTGATCATCACTTTGTTTGTTTGCATTACCATAGTTTGACACCCAATATTTTTCGTGCTGGGGTGTCGTTAAACATTCATTCATTCCTACTTTTTTTTGAAGAGCATATTACTATTACTACTACTACTACTACTACTACTACTAACACTAGTACTGTTACCATTACATCTACTACTACTACTACTACTACTACTGTTACTACTACCACTACTACTACTGCCACTACTACTACTACTACTTCTTCTATTACTTCTACTACTACTACACCTACTACTACTACATCTACTACTAATACTACTACATCTACTACTACTACTACTACTACATCTACTACTACTACTACATCTACTACTACTACTACTACTACTAATACTACATCTACTACTACTACTACTACTACTACATTTACTACTACTACTACTACTACATCTACTACTACTACTACTACATCTACTACTACTACATCTACTACCACTACTACTACTACTACTACTACATCTACTACTACTACTACTACTACTACTGCATCTACTACTGCTACTACTACATCTACTATGTATACTACTACTACCACTACCTCTTCTACTACTACTACTACTACTACTACCACTACAACTACCACAACTACCACTACTACCACTACCACCACTACCACTACCACTACCACTACCACTACCACTACCACTACCACTACCACTACTACTACATATACTACATATGCTTATAAAACATATGCAATCTAGAGTCTGATACGTCATGAAATATTTTGGACTAAACTTTATTGTTTCATAAGTTAGTACACAGCCGCTGCTACTACCACCACTGGTACTACTACTGCATCTACATCTACTACTACTACTACTAATACTACTACTACTACTAATACTACTAATACGACTACTACTAATAATACTACTACTACTACTACTAATACTACTAATACTACTACTACTACTAATACTACTACTGCTCTACTACTACTACTACTACTACTACTACTACTTCTACTACTACTGCTCTACTACTACTACTACTACTACCACTACTACTACTACTACTACTACTACTACTACTACTACTACTACTACTGCTCTACTACTACTACTACTACTACTACTACTACTACTACTACTACTACTGCTCTACTACTACTACTACTACTACCACTACTACTACTACTACTACTACTACTGCTCTACTACTACTACTACTGCTCTACTACTACTACTACCACTACTACTACTACTACTACTACTACTACTACTGCTCTACTACTACTACTACTACTACTAATACTACTACTACTACTACTACTGCTCTACTACTACTGCTCTACTACTACTACTACTACTACTACTACTACTGCTCTACTACTACTACTACTACTACTACTACTACTACTACTACTACTACTACTACTGCTCTACTACTACTACTACTACTACCACTACTACTACTACTACTACTACTACTACTGCTCTACTACTACTACTACTACTACCACTACTACTACTACTACTACCACTACCACTACTACTACATCTACTACATCTACTACTACTACTACTACTACTACCACTACCACTACTACCACTACTCCCACTACCACTACCACTACCACTACCACTACTACTACTACTACTAGTACATCTACTACGACTACTACTACTACTACTACCACTACTACTACTACTACTACTACATCTACTACCACTACTACTACCACTACCACTACTACTACTACTACTACTACTACATCACTACATCTACTACTACTACCGCCACTACTACTACTACTACTAATACTAATACTACTACTACTACAATTACTACTATTGCATCCACTAGTGATGTTGCTGACGCTGTACCAGTACCATAAACTGTGACGATAAAACTATGACCTAACTTATGTCTCCATGTAGGGTTTTGATTTAGTGTTTAGTACAACTAATACTACCATATATCATCGTATGTCAGTCGGTCATCTGAGCTGCTTCCACATCCGGTTATTGTTAACTCACAATGGGTTAAAGTGGACTATATTACTTCCGATAGTGTAATAGTTGTTATCTCAGATTCATAACCGGCCTCGGTGGCGCAGTGGTTAAGCCATCGGATTACAGGCTGGTAGGTACAGGGTTCGCAGCCCGGTACCGGCTCCAACCCAGAGCGAGTTCTTAAGGGCTCATTGGGTAGGTGTAAGGCCACTACACCCTCTTCTCTCTCACTAGCCACTAACAAACTAACAACTAACCCACTGTCCTGGACAGGCAGCCCAGATAGCTGAGGTGTGTGCACAGGACAGCGTGCTTGAACCTTAATTGGATATAAGCACGAAAATAAGTTGAAATCAAATCAATCAGATTCATAGTCTACATCCGATGATAATAGTGGGT
Organism: Gigantopelta aegis; assembly: GCF_016097555.1. Taxonomy (NCBI): domain Eukaryota; kingdom Metazoa; phylum Mollusca; class Gastropoda; order Neomphalida; family Peltospiridae; genus Gigantopelta; species Gigantopelta aegis. The sequence continues at coordinate 23,525,842 of NC_054710.1, forward strand.
AAAGGGTGATTTGCATGTGTACGCTGACAGGGAGCGGGACGTAGTCCTGTGATAAAGCGTCCAGTTGATGCGCGTTCTGTCTTGTCCATTTGCGCTATTTCTTGTTCCTGTCAGTGCATTACAACTGGTATATCAAAGGCCGTGGTATGTGTTAGCATGTCTGTGAGATGGTGAATATAAAAACTCATGCTGCTAATGGAAATATCTAGCAGGTTTCCTCTCTAATACTGTTTGACAACATTACCAAATGTTTGACATCTAAAAGCCGATAATAAAACTAATTAATGTGCTCTAGTGGTGTCGTTAAAAAAACCTTCAACATTTGTATGCTGACAAAACACATCATAACAAGCCAAAAGACGGAGGTTGTTTCTGCCTATGTGACAGTGTAGGGTGATAACTCCAAATAATAGAACACATTTTGGTGTAAATTCCATACATTTCATTAGTATAATTGTAATGAACACGTTATATTACAACTAGATATATATCTTAAAGTCTTTTCTTCATGATTATACTTCATGAAGAAATGACAGTCATGACTTTTGAAGGACCATTCCTGACTTCACAGACATTTAATCATGTCCCCTGCTAGCAAGGCTTTTAATGAATAAACCTGCACATTAATGACGTGTTTCTGGTGTTCCTAATGTTTATAGTAGCTTAAACACGACTTGTATTTCACATGTGCGAAATTATTGAAGGTAAAATGTAGATTGAGCTGCTAATATGAATTTTTGGGTCTGGTGTTGAGCACTTTTGAAATATGTCCAGATGACGTCAGCATATTCATGCGTAATATCACATGAATTAATGATTCAATCAATCAATCAATCAATCAATCAATCAATGTTTAAGGACACCCCGGCCAGAAATGTGCATCAAGGAAATGATGAACAACATCAATACAAAAGATCAAATGTTTACTTATATCACAGTGTAAATAGCAGTGAAACATACACATATTACTGATAACGAAATTAAAATTCAGAATAAAAGTCGGTATCTCTGTTAAATTTCAAAACAAATATGGATGTAATTGAAATGATTCCATCACATTTCTCCTACGAAATATATTTTTCCTCGTCTGCTTAAGGTGATTGCACTCCACCAATTTATGACACAAGCTCTCACAGTACACTGGCAGTGCTCACACGGCGGAGGATAGTTCGTCAGAATACATGAATTGATTTTTATTACTATTTCGATTAGCAGCAAGGGATCTGTTATATGCTTATCCCACAGACAGGATAAACACATACCACGGTCTTTGTGGTGACAGGGAAGGACGTTAGCCCAGTGAGTAAAGCGTTCGGGTTGATGCGCGTTCGGGTCTGGCCCATTGGGCTGTTTTTGTCCCAGCCCGTGCTTACAAATGGTATTACATTTGTACGCCGACAAAACACATCGTACAAAAGCCACAGAGCCCCAATCTTTTTTTGCCTCTGGTGACAGTATAGGGGTGGGGTTTGGAGAACGCCAAATAATAGAAACGTATGGGAAAAAGCGTAAGGCCATTTCGGCATATTTCAAATTTATACTCGTTTTGGTGTTGGATGGAATTTGAAAATTTGTCCTTGTATTCCTTATAAGTCATTCACATTAGGAAGTAAAGTAATATAGTTTTTATAGTTTTGTATGAGGCAGGAGAAACTGCATTAATACCATGAATAACAAATTCCTTAATTAACCCATTTTGACTTAGTGAAGTTTAAATACTTTTGGTGTCAGACATTAATAGAAATCAAATGTGCCAACTTAACATAATCAATGCAACATTATATCAAAAGTATATCAGGGAATTTGACTAACCAATCATGAATGTTGTGTATCTATATATATATATATATATATATAGATTATATATATATATTATATATATATAGATATATATATATATATATATATATCGGTATATGTATATACATATATATACATACATACATACATACATATATATATAACATATATTAAAAAACAAAAAACATATTTGAAACTTATATTAGCTTACTTACTTCTCTGATTAACCTGTTGTCTTTTAAAGGCAATTAAGTGTTAGTGTTGCATGGAAATTATATTTTGATGGAAATAAATCCTATACATTTCATCAGTATAATTTTAATGAACATGTTATACCACAACTATATATATAGTTTATACTTCAGGAATAAATGATAGTCATGACTCTTAAAGGACCATTCCTGACTTCACAGACATTTAATCATGTTCCTTGCTAACAAGGCTCTTAATGAATAAAACTGCATTTTAATTACATTTTCTTCCTTAGAGTATTAATGTGTGTGTCAACCATGTGGTTCTGGTATTCCTAATGTTTATAGTAGCTTAAACAGGATTTGTATTTTACATGTACGAAAATATTGAAGGTAAAATGTAGTTTGAGCTGCTAATATGAATTTTTGGGTCTGGTGATGAACACTTTTGAAATATGTCCAGATGAGGACACATGCATTAATGATTCAATCAATCAATCAATGTTTAAGGACACCCCGGCCAGAAATGTACATCAAGGAAATGATGAACAACATCAATACAAAAAGATCAAATGTTTACTTATAGCACAGCGTAAATAGCAAAAAAACATATACATATTACTGATAACTAAATTAAAATTCAGAATAAAATTCGGTATCTCTGTTAAAATTCAAAACAAATATGGATGGAATCGAAATGATTCCATCACATTTCTCCTACAAAATATATTTTTTACCGCGTCTGCTTGAGATGATTGCACTCCACCAACTTATGACGCAAGTTGTCACAGTACACTGGCAGTGCTCACACGGCGGAGGACGCCTCTTAAGAATACATGAATGAGTCAAGTATGCGAGCACGATACAAAACCATTTCATCCTTCCTGCACCAACAACTGGAGTGCGGAATATCAAGAGTTCATTTCCCATATATGACTTATAACAAGTCACCATACACATGCAGACACACACGAGCGGGCGCATGTAAACACGCGCACGCACACACACAACCACACACACCACGTGCACAAGCAAGCACACGCCACACACACACACGACACGCACATTCACCACAAACAGCACACAAACAAACCACCCGCGTGCGCACACACACACACAAGCAACACATGTATACATCACACACACGCGCGCGCACACACAAACAACACGCAAACACACACCACACAAACATACACACACACGCACAACAACAACAACAACACACACACACACACTTAAACAACAACACACATGCACAGACATACACACACACGCATATATATATATATATATATATATATATGTTACAGTCAATCTGTGAAACCAGTCATTACGCATAATGCCTAAACAAATCAGTCATTTCGCGAAGTGCCTGTGACCACCAGGCAATACGCGAAATGACTGAAAATTCGAGGCATTTCACGAAATGACTGAAAATCATGGCCAGCCATTACGCAAAATGACTAAGGTGCTATATATAATACAACACCACTCAAGTCCTAATGTAACGCTTTATTTAAACTCAAATCAAATCATTTCAGAAGTTGTACATGAAGATGAAGTTGAATGTTACCACGTAGTCAGTATCAAATCATGAAAGTAACATATTGGTATAGAAAGGTCACTTGTTTTTTGCACAAAAGGCTACCATGACAACGGCTGGAACATTGACTTTTGGTTTTGAAACATTTGCATCGATTGGACTCACATCTCTTAAGACCAGCACAGTTACACGTAACATATCCCTGTAGCTTACATTGCAGCTTTAAGTATCAATAGAATGCTGCATTTATCACAGAGAAATATTGTAGTATTAGAATTTATCAATGAATCACTATATCGCTAGTAAATGGGCATTGAATGTAATGAAACACACTTTCTTTGATAGCAGATAATATTCATGTCTGCTCTTTGTTCCACTATCAGCTGATTCTGTTTTAAGATCTCCTAGCATTGTGAAATATGCATGTTTTGGAATTAACACTTTTCTACAAACTTCATACTTTTTGAAAAGCTCAGTTTTAAATTTATCTTCATAGGACTCTGCTATCATGTACTGGTTGCAGCAGAAGAACTTATGAGTAAACCCCAGAAACAGGTTTAGTTTTATAGAGATGAAAGTCATATATAGCAGATTCTGTGTTGTTTGTTTAAGAATAAACCAGAGAAACATTAATTACCAGAATCTTGTGTTAGTAATATCCAAGTGTTATTAAGCATATTTTCTACAAGATTCTTTAATTTGAAACTATTACAAAAGTTGAATATTAGGTTATTGTATAATAATAAATAATTAATATTAAGTAGTATTTTAAATCGTATAATCAATATACTTATCCTTGTTTGTTTTTAAAATTTGATTTTATCAATATTTAAGACCAAAAGCCTGTATAAAAGTGTCAACAATAAGATTTGAATCACTTTAGTCATTTTGCGTAATGGCTGGCGATGATTTTCAAACATTTCGTGAAATGCCTGGAATTTCCAGTCATTTCGCGTATTGCCTGGTGGTCACAGGTACTTCGCGAGATGACTGATTTGTTTAGGCATTACGCGTACTGACTGGTTTCACAGATTGACTGTAACATATATATATATATATATATATATATATTATATATATATATATATATATATAATATATATATATATATATAATACACACACACACACACACACATACATACACACATACACACGCACACGCATACACACACAGAGAGACACACACGACAATGTCCCGATCCTCCCCAGTTTTCAATTATTGATAAACTGATAATGGATATGGGTAACTGATTAGTGGGTAGTGGGATGACTTGGAGAATAATGACCTGTTACAGTAGGAAAGGTAACGAACTTAATGTTTTGAATGACAAATATTTCATGAATGATGCATTACAATGAGCTCCGTTGTTAGAAACAGTTTTGTTATGAAAACAAATATTCATCAGACTGATAACGGGCACATGATGAACGTGGACGCAGAACATAGTATGTTAGTCAGTAGCTAAGTAAAGTGAAGTTAATAGTTAGGTAAATAGAAGTATGCAGTAAGTAAATGAGTACGTAGTACTCCACTGGTCAGACTAAGACCACGGCGAAAAAGCTGATATGAAATGATAGGTGAGTTACACGGATGGCCACAAGGGACAAACACTTGTCACGGGTGGAGCTCTAGACAAGGACCAGGCTATGGATGTGGACAGCGAAAGACGTTAAAAGATACGACAGTTGTTTTCCCATTACATTTCAAATATGGCGAATGCACACAGCATTCAGTTTCACATTGGATATCGAGGTGCCTGTGTATAAATAAAGTTGTCTGTGTCCTGTACCATGCTGTATAGTGCCATAAGGTGACAGAGAAAGTGTCTTCGCCATCCAATAAGGACATATTATCTGTGGATGCCAGGAGATTTCACTGAAATAAGAAAGGCTGCAAAGTCCAAGTTCTTATAATAATTATCATTTGTTCGTGTAGATCACGTATTAGCCGATCATGATCATCATTCTCATAAATATATACATACATAGATACATATACATATACATATATATATTCAGGATTTGAAATTTGTAAACGACTTATAGCTGGGATAGAAGGGACGTAGCCCAGTGGTAAACAGTTCGCTTGATGCGTGGTCCGTTTGGGATCGAACTCCGTCGGTGGGCCCATTGAGCTATTTCTCGTTCCAGCACTGCGACTGGTATATAAAAAAAGTCGTGGTATGTGCTACCCTGTCTGTGGGATGGTGCATATAAAAGATCCCTTTCAACTAATAAAAAATCCTATGTAAGATTATATATCAAAGTTACCAATGTTTGACATCCAATAGCTGATGATTAATAAGTCAATGTGTTCTAGAGATGTCGTTAAACAAAAAAAAAACCTTTTATAAGCGGGTTCGGTTAAAGGTCGATAACATGCAATACATATACAGTCTTAAGTCACCGATGTTAGCCTACTTCCCAAGTTACGTAATACACTTTTATAGGCGGGTTCGGTTAAAGGTCGATAACATGCAATACATATACAGTCTTAAGTCACCGATGTTAGCCTACTTCCCAAGCTACGTATTTAAAATTTCTGTTTTGCATAAAATGGATTTGGGCGGGACGTAGCCCAGTGGTAAAGTGCTCGCTTGATGCGCGGTCGGTTTGGGATCGATCCCTGTCGGCGGGCCCATTGGGCTATTTCTCGTTCCAGTCAGTGCACCACGACTGATATTTTAAAGGCCGTGGTATGTGTTATCCTGTCTGTGACAAGTGCAAAAAAAAGATCCATTGATGCATTAGAAAGCAGTGTTGTGGGTTTCATCTGTTGACTACGAGTCAGAATTACCAAATATTTGACATCCAACAGCCAATGATTTATTAATCAATGTGCTCTAGTTGTTTTTAAAAAAAATTACCTCCTACATTTTGACCTCCTACAAACATCCGGGCGACCAAAAACACAATGGATTTTCTAAACTTGATGCCTTAAGCTAGATGTTGTAAGCGCTATTTAATTTAAGTGCCAACAAATATTTCACATTGCCTAATAAGTAGTAGAGCCAGTGTCAGTAAGAATCGAGATGAGTATGGTATCGCCATCAACTGTCTGGATACGTACTATCGTATCGCAACCCGTGTATCTGGGTACGTACTATCGTATCGCAACCCGTGTATCTGGATACGTAACGTATCGCGTCCTCCCCGTAGCGTTTTATCTCTACCAAGCAATCAGTCTTTGCTCCTAGTCATGACAAACAACATTCACACATATCGTGCATTATTGAAGGTCAGGGACCAGGAAGTTAAATAAACGACATAAAAGCAGTTCACTGGGGGGGGGGGGGGGGGGGGGGGTATCTGCCGCTTCACCGTACACAGTTATAATTATGCATAGAGAGTTAGACTACACTATATTCTAATACTCCAAGAAATTGTGATACAGGACGGTTTAATAGTAAATACACATTTATCGTATTATTATATAGTGATTGGACACAGTTTCATTGTGGATATAATGGAATGCATTTATTTTGTTACACTAATCTCCGTTTTGTTATGGAGTTCATTGCATTGTGCTACAGGTATGTTTTAGTTTTCAAGGTAGGTGTGTGTTTGCGTGCGTGTGTGTGTGTGTGTGCGTGTGTATATATGTGTGTGCGTGTGTGTGTGTGTGTGTGTGTGTATGTGTGTGTGTGTGTGTGTGTGTGTGCTTTGAATGTGATCTGCTTAATGTTGGTTCACTAACCACTAACAAGTAACCCACTGTCCTGGACAGACAGGCCAGATAGCGGTGGTGTTTGTGCCAAGGACAGCGTGCTTGAACCTTACTTGGTTGTAAGTACGAAAATAAGTTCAAATGAAAATGATGACTACGAGTCAGAATTACCAAATGTTTGACATCCAATAGCCGCTGATTAATTAATCAATGTGCTTTAATGGTGTCGTTAAACAAAACGAAAGTATCGTATTATTTTTTTCAAAATTGTTTTGTTTTGTTTTTGTTGGGTTTTTTGTTGTTGTTTTTTGTTGTTGTTGGGTTTTGTTTCTGTTGTTGTTTTTGTTTGTTTTTTTTGTGTTTTTTTGAGGGGGGGGGGGGGTATTATTATTACATACGATCAAATGATGAGATTGGAGATGTTTGTTTTATTATTTCATTTCAATCATTATTCTTACTAAACAACGACTGGAATTTAATTGTGTTGCATTCAAGTCTGTTAACATTTGATTTAAGATGCGGCTTTACCAATGTTAACATAAACGACAATAGTGCTTGTTGACAGGATCAAGACAAAACAACACCACACATATATCTGGGTGGGGTGGGGTGGACAACACCCCTCCCCACCACCACCAACAACAAAAAACCAACAACAAAACTAAGATAAAACAAAACAAAACAAAACAAAAAATAAATTAACTAAAATCAAAATAAAATCAAACAACAACAAGCAAGGAAACAAAAAAAACTAAAACTAAAAAGACATCCAAATAGTTTGTGACTTTGAGAGTCTTTCATGTTTTATTTCACTATCCGTTTATTTTCAGGAATAAAACTTTCTATATCAGAAAGGAGAAAGAGGGATGTTGTGAAGAAGGGGGATCAAGTGGAATTAATATGCGAGGTTACGACTTCAAGATACTTGAACACCGTGATAAATTTTGAACGAATACTACATGGACAGCAAACTATTAAAAGGTCGTGTCAGATACGGCAGCAAGACTCAAGTTGTGCACCAAGTCAAAGTTATTGCTGTTACTCTAATAAACATGAATACTGGGATATCTATGGTTTCAGACACATACAGTATTATGAAGTAGGCCTAATAATACACAAGACGGATACTCAGCATGCAGGACAATGGCAGTGTACATCTTGGAGAAAAGTTGTAAGCAACACCATAACGATCACTGTTTTGTGTAAGTATTCATGTAGATACATATTTCTATACTCCTTAAAGTTATGTCTATTCTGTCTATTGGAAGATGCATGATGTATGAGTAATCCGTGGCGGAACGACAACGGGTTTCCTGTCTAATTACCTCTCCGTAGTCTTTAATCGTATGTCAGACGCGAGGTATACGTTTTTAAAATGATGTGTTGAGAGCGTCGCTAAATAAAACATTTCGTTTTTCTTTCTTAATGTTATGTGAATTTGCCTGGTCGTTTCGAACCAGTTTCACTTATGTATATTTCTCTCTCGATGCTGGCTGGTGATATGAGGTGCAGACGTAAGCATAGTGGACAACCCTACTATTTTCCCGATTTGCTGAAGTTGATCAGTGTTTTTATTTTCGAAAATTTAGTTTTATTGGAGTCGCATTAGAAATTAGCGGACGATAAAAACCAGGATCTAGGACTACCTCAAATTTTAGTAGAGATCCAATCAGATTCGTTCTCACAAATGCATTGAATTCTTTTAAATTAATAAAGTTTTGTATGTTTTATTTAAAACAAGACAACTCCATGTGGTGGGAACTTTCTTTGAAACTGTCAGTCAAACTTAATTCAAAAAGGTATATTCACTAATACATTTACTTACTAATCGTTTTTCTGATAATAAGATATGATTAAAATATAACATTACATAGGGATGAACCTATATAAAACAAGTCAGCCGACTGTTGTCAAGAAAGGTGATGGAGTGGTGTTGCGATGTCAGGTTAATATTGCAGGGAGCCTCGACACTGGTATATATTTCAAACACCAACGTAATATAATATGTTCTTTACACCTGGTAAGCTCAACGTGTTCGAGTGTGAATAATATACAACCTCAAAATTATAACTGTTCATGTGGTACACAGACGGACAGGAATGACTATTCCGTGAATTTGTACCACCTGGTAATATTCAGGGCGAATATCCAGGATGCAGGACAATGGCAGTGCACGTCTTCAAACAACATTGATAGTAACAACTTAACAATCCCTGTTTTTTGTAAGTATTGATATAACTCTGCTCTAGTTATTCCTGATGCCTTTTGTTTTCTAAATCTATGCTATACTATTCATTAACACCTAGCAGAACTTGAAATGTTACCTAATTAATGGCTATTTCAGAAACCATTTATGCTACCAAGTCATCGTGGTTATTGCATATTAATTAAAATTGCTGGGTTTTGTTTATCTTGTAATGCAGAACATTTGTAAATGTTTTAATTGTAGTGCAAGAACATTTCATAGCTGATCTTTGTAATACTAATATGTACTGAAGGCCAAAAGAAACTATACATGTATATACTTTTTAAAATGCCATATTGTCTACAATACATGGACACATTTCTACAAATGTTGTATATGTGATGATATCATGATATCACATTCTTTGAATACGATCAATCAGTTAGGCGTTTCAGGTGCTCTTCCGGAAATCTAATTCAGCACAAACAGCACGTGCAGATTAATTTGAAATACATGCATGCGGCTAGACTACTTCACACTGATTCAAACGCTGTATGGTAACCATTAAAAACAAATAAAAATAAACATATAAAGTCTTAAATGGCTATGCTCGATTAAATTCAACGCAAGCATATAATAGGCATGCTTCAATTCATTTGGTGTGTTAACTCAGAGCACAAGGGAGAGGGGATGGGAAGGGGGACATAACCAAAACCCAACACACTGAATGCATTGTAAAGAGTACTGGGAAGTGAATGACAAATCTGACCATCATATTTAGTTCAGCATTTATGCATACAGCGTTATTTTGAGCTAACGCCGAACAAATATATTTACCGCGTTCACACTAGCATTTTTAAGCCGAGTTCGAATCTGTAACGGTCTAAATTTGGCCCGAGCCGAATCTGGGTGGCGTGTTCATACACGTGTTTACCTTAGCGTACCTTAGCGAATGTTTAGTTTACTTCAGACTTGAGGTTTTACACAAGGTTTAAAACTATTATTTATTTATTCTATCGTGACAGCAATTATAACTGTTCACTTACTTCCGAACTCCTTTAAAATGACGTAACTGGAAAACATGACATAATTAAATTAACCCATCTTCCTGTAAAAATGTTTTTTGGTAAATCATTTCGGTTTGGTTTGACGTAAGAAAAAAAGTAAGTGTTTTTGAAATAACAAGAAACGAAAATTTGTGTGTGCTTAATTACAGTACAGAAAACTAATCAGAGTTATCTCAATAAAGAAAGACTATACCAGTCTATAAACCAAAATGGGAACCATAATATTGTACTTTTTTTTTTTTCAACTGGTATGTATTAGTTTTATTTATTTCTAAACCAAATATTTTTTTAATTGCACACAAAAAAGTGTCCTTTTTATTTCCAAAACACTTTTACTTTTCTTCTTATATCAAACAAAACAGCAATTATTTGGAAAAAATAAATAAAATATATATATATATATATATATATATATATATATATATATATATATGAGGATGGTATGGACTATAGGTTAAGGATAAAATATGACGTAATAAAAGAACCTGTAATGTGGTGAAGAATGCTACGTATTAAATTTTAAGGGATTTTTATTATCAAATGTATGCCATGTGTGAGAATTGTGATCCGAGTGAAACTCACTGGTGTCCAGAATAGTTGTACGTGTGCTTATTATGTATGCTTAGCATGTATTTAGTATATACGCTGATTAGTTGTAAAACTCAAGGCAATAAATAAACTTCTAAACTTGCTTACGATTTGACTCGAGACTGGAACCGAGGAGCTTTCACACTACGCCATTTGGCCCGAGCTACATTGTGGCCCGAGCCTTGCTCGATGTTTTAAGTCGGTCCAAATTGGCCAGCGGTATACTGGCCCGTGCCAATTTAGACCAGGAAACATGTCAGTGTGAACGCTTGGTTCGAGCCAAATGTGTCCCGGGCTAACAATGCTCGTGTGAACGCGACGTTAAAGACACCAATGCGTCTATTTAATGAGGTTATGACACGCTGCATATGAAATGTTACCTCCATTTTCCGACTGAGGATTTCGATGTGTCAGTGGTGTTACATTTTTTTTTTTTTTTTACACACGCCCCACACAACCCGACCCGACCCAAAATATAAGTAACTGTTGTTTTAATGTTTATAATGTAATGATATTTTATGAAGTGCTTTGTTATTCAAATCTAGTGTGCTATTATCATCGTTTTGGTTTTTTCAAGAATTAATGTGAAAAATATTAAGTTGATTGTGCTGTTCAGTATAATACTCTTTGTTTCCTTTTAGTTCTTATACCAAAAGGCAGATCCATTCATTTCAAACAGTGTACAAAAGTAAAATTAAATTAAATAATGTGTTAAGCTGTATTCTAAAGGTGTCTGACGCCACATAACCGTAATTAAATGTGTTGAGTGCGTCGTTAAATAAAACATTTCCTTCCTTCCTAAAGCTGTATCCTAAAGCCGTATCCTAACCGGACTCATCAAATGACTTACATGCTATAGAATCTAATCTTAACGACAACTTACACAAACTCTATAATTGGTCTAATCAATGGCTGGTGACATTTAACTCCGAAAAAACACACATAATATTATTTTCAAAAAATAACAATCCACCACGTGCTATTAACCTACATTTTGGTATTACGGCCATCAATATAACTGAGACACATAAATATCTAGGTTTATCATTTACAAACAATGCAAAATGGATAAACCATATTCATAATATATGTAAATCAGCTTCGTCTATGATTTCAGCATTGAGAAAATACAAGTATACTCTAAATCGACAAATACTAATGCAAATATATGTAACGTTTATACGTCCAGTACTAGAATATGCGTCTGAAGTATGGGAAGGATGTTCTGCACTGGATGTGGAAAAGTTAGAAAAAGTCCAACTTGAAGCAGCAAGAATAATAACGGGTCTAGGCAAAAAGAGTATGTACTATGTAAAACATACTTAATGGCATGGCTCCTGACTTCTTAGTAAATTGTATGCCACCCAGGGTTGAATAGTGCGTTCATTATAGATTAAGGAATAAAAATGACATATCAATTCCTTTCGCAAGGACTAATTTACTTAAAATGCCATTTTTACATTCAACAATAGACCTGTGGAATACCTTGCCATTAGAAATTCGAAACAGTGAATGAATTTCCACTTTCAAAAAAGCAGTAACACTTCAGAGCTGCAAGGTAATTTCGTTATGTTCATATGGAAATTGAAAGGAAAATATCTCCCAAATTAGATTAAGACATGATTGCAGTACTTTAAATGACGACTTATATCGTTGTGGACTTATACCAGGGGCCGTATGCATGAGGGGCGGATAAGTCCACTATACGGGAATAGTGCCTATCCGCCGGATAAATGGGGAAATTTGGTATGCATGACGGCAGGATAGAGCTCCCCGAATAGCCTAAACGCGAATAACGCTATTCGCTACATTTCCGCCGGCAGTACTGTTGTAAATGATACTATAAACAAATAAATATTCTATATTGTACATAAATATATTAAACAAACACAGCGTTTTGAATAATAATAATAATAATAATAATAATAACAATAATAACAACAACAACAACAATAATAATAATAATGTCAAATTCTTAATCAGTTACGCGGGAACCTGTCTGCTAAGAATATTTTATAAAATAGATTGTCTGGTTGGAAAATAAATCGCCTTCGTTTGCTGTCCTTCATTTTTCATTATTTATTTATGTATTTATTTTGTTTTTTATTTAGTTTTTTCTGTTTTGTTTTTCTCTCATGTATATACTTCTCTTTGAATATTTAATTTCTTGTATATTCTTGTAATAGTTGTAGTCACCGTTATTGTCATATTGTCATTATTATATGTTATTAGGAGAGCTCGTCGTAAGTTGGATAACTTGTGCCCATTCCATTTGTACATTATATGCAGTAAAATATGTTTCAATCAATCAAAACCGGACGCGAGCGATGCGAGTAATTATTTTAGAAATTATTGATTTGAATCGTCGTATCCTAACCGCACACGTATGTCACGGCAGATAAATCTGCGTCGCACGCGTCCGGTTAAGCTGTATCCTAGCCGGACAGTTGCGACACGGTAATATTTATATCCTAACCAGATGCGACCATAACGACAGTCTTCTTTTTAAAACTGTTATCAACAGCTGAAACCACCAAGTAAAAGTTGTTTTATTAGTTAATATATGTTTGTCGCTCGTGTCACGCGACAAAAATAGAAACAATGGCTATTGGTAGTATGTCGTGCGCACGACAACACCAAATTGTTGCGCCGTACGCGTGCGGTTAGGATGCAGCAATTGAAATCAATAGTTTCTAAACAAAATTGCACACGTCCAGTTAGGATACAGCTTTAGTGTATGGCAGGTGAACTCAGTGATTTCTAAAATAATCGCTCGCGTTGCTCGCGTCTGGTTAGCATACTGCTTAAAGCATGCGTACAGCGCGACAGATTGATAGTCGAGCGCGCGACATAGTACCGATAGGAATTGTTTATATGGCAACTGAAATTAATGATTTCTAAAATAATCGTTCGCATCGCTCGCGTCGCTCGCGTCCGATACAGCTCTACAGTCTCAACTGCAAGAATCGTGAACATGAATAGTTAATTCCGACATTGCTTACACTAGCTATTCGATTAAATTAATCTTAAACTTTTGGATAGCTCCTTTATTATTGTATTTAATTGGCAGCTTATCTAAAATAAGTGCAAGGGATCCAGACATCTGCTTTAAACTTTTTGACAGTATGATTGTCCCTATTTTGACATATGGTGCGAAAATTTGGGTGCGAGTGCGAATAATTTTAACATGCTCATATACCACTAGAGTTTCGAGCATGTCCGTCCCGGGGCCTGTCTCTGGATAGCCAGTGACTTGCTCCGGGACAGAACAAAATTAAGGGGACAATTTTGAAATTTACATCCAAAAATTAAATAGTGGGCCTTTAAAATTTTGATCCGCATCTCTAATTAATATAATTAATAAAGAAAATTCTACTCATTAAATTTGGTCGCTAGATTAGATTGGGCAGTCAAAATGAAATTAGATAGATAACACGCCTGATTTTGGATGGGGGGGGGGGGGTGAAAAAGTAAAAGAAATTAGTAGGATTAAAATTAGAAAGAAAAAAGTTACAAGCCAAAAATAAAAAGAATTGACTGCTCGGTCGAATATTTATATAATTTGGAGCATTTTGGAAGGACAGTCCAAAAATAAATAAGAGAAAGAAGAGAATATCGGACTATTTAATAATATTTAAAAAAAAAAAAAAGAAGAAGTAATTTCGACATGAATTTTTGAACGAAGGTCTAAAAGTTTTTAAAGTCCGATCTATACGTCCACGTGAGTGGCCTCGTTAAGGCCGTTAGGTTGTTACGTCGGCGAGGCTGGAGTGTCCCGGAGGTTCGGCAGCAGATGTTGGCGTCGTAGCAGGGTACTGACTACCGTACCATAGTCGGGGCCGCAGACCGCTCGGATCATCTTATGTAGATTTCGGTTGTCCAACTTGTTCGAAAGTATGGCCTGTCTACAGGTCTGCTCCCTCCGGTGCGTCACGACTACGGTGTGGTGAGTACCGAACATCTTGCTGTTAAGTTCGTACTCGCTGCCGTCCTCTAGGGGTCTCCAGTCCGCATTGAGGTAACTGCCACGGAGCTTGGTCGGTTCTGTCGTATCCCCCTGCATGTACTGATGAAGGTGTTTCTTCAGTCCGCTCACTGCGACGGTCCACTCGGACTCTTCGGGGGGGGGGGGGGGGGGGGGGGGGGGGGGGGGGGGGGGCGACTACCGGCGCTGGTCTCTCGGTCTTGGCTGGCTGGTTGGTCGGTGATGTTGCTTTCCTCTTGCCAACGGCAGCTGATCGGGCCTGTGGCGTGGCGACTGGCTGTACCGGCGATACCGGCCAGTTCTGCCTGGGCCACGTGACGGTCGGCGATGGAGGGCCGTCGTGGGGTGTCTCACACACCGCGGTGTTGAGTCGGTCCCTCTCGGTGGTCGACGGTTCCCGCAGGGCTGGTCTCGTCAACTGAGGTTGGGCTGGGGGCGGCGTCGCAGAAGGGACCGCCGCTGGCGGTTGAGCCGCCAGCTTTGGTCCCCCCCCCCCCCCCCCCCCCCCCGTGCCGTTCCTGGCGCGCTTTTCCTCTTCCTCCATCTCCTCTTCTTCGTCGGTACGATCGCGTCACCGTACACCAAAGTCACGGAAGCCCGTGACCCAGTGTAGAGACGCGATATTCCAAAAGTTTTCCATAACTGCATAAGAGTCCCCCCAGGTGGGGGGGCAACTCGAGAGTACAAGGCGACACGTCTGTTCTCATCGTGAATCAGTTCGGAAAGTGCGAAAATTTGGGGAACAATAATCCGAAACGAAACTGAATCAGTACACCATGACTTTTCTAAGTGGGTAATAGGGACAGGCAAGAAAACACAAAACTCTATGGCAAGGGGCGGATGCGGTAGGAATATGCTTCACACCACCTATATGACCAAACCCATTCGTTACTGGTTAAAATTGTTGAAAATGGATAACAATAGATTCCCTATTAACAGTTATTATATGTTACAAATTCATGACGAAAATGGACGCAGTAATTGGGTAACCATGGAAAAAACATTCTGTTCCGTTATAGTTTTGGTCAAGTGTGGTTATTTCAGGAATCTCTGAATTTAAACAAAGACTGGTTGACAGTGATTTCCAGGTTTGGGATTGTGAAATCAAAAGTTCTAGCAAAAGTTCGTTAATAAAACCAAGCCTGAAATGTGAGGATTATCTAAAACAGCTTATACAACCCTTCCGTTACACACTTGCCTCATTCCGTATTTCAGTACACCGGTTGAGTATAGAACAAGGTAGACACCAAGGTGTACCTGTGTCCCAAAGAGTCTGCGGTATATGTACTCTAGGTATAGAACAAGGTAGACACCAAGGTGTACCTGTGTCCCAAAGAGTCTGCGATATGTGTAATCTAGGTATAGAACAAGGTAGACATCAAGGTGTACTTGTGTCCCAAAGAGTCTGCAGTATATGTAATCTAGGTATAGAACAAGGTAGACACCAAGGTGTACCTGTGTCCCAAAGAGTCTGCAGTATATGTAATCTAGGTATAGAACAACGTAGACAGCAAGGTGTACCTGTGTCCCAAAGAGTCTGCGGTATATGTAATCTAGGTATAGAACAAGGTAGACATCAAGGTGTACCTGTGTCCCAAAGAGTCTGCGGTATATGTACTCTAGGTATAGAACAAGGTAGACACCAAGGTGTACCTGTGTCTCAAAGAGTCTGCGGTATATGTAATCTAGGTATAGAACAAGGTAGACACCAAGGTGTACCTGTGTCTCAAAGAGTCTGCGGTATATGTAATCTAGGTATAGAACAAGGTAGACACCAAGGTGTACCTGTGTCCCAAAGAGTCTGCGATATATGTACTCTAGGTATAGAACAAGGTAGACACCAAGGTGTACCTGTGTCCCAAAGAGTCTGCGATATATGTACTCTAGGTATAGAACAAGGTAGACACCAAGGTGTACCTGTGTCCCAAAGAGTCTGCGATATATGTAATCTAGGTATAGAACAAGGTAGACACCAAGGTGTACCTGTGTCCCAAAGAGTCTGCGATATATGTATTCTAGGTATAGAACAAGGTAGACACCAAGGTGTACCTGTGTCCCAAAGAGTCTGCAGTATATGTAATCTAGGTATAGAACAAGGTAGACACCAAGGTGTACCTGTGTCCCAAAGAGTCTGCGATATATGTAATCTGGGTATAGAACAAGGTAGACACCAAGGTGTACCTGTGTCCCAAAGAGTTTGCAGTATATGTACTCTAGGTATAGAACAAGGTAGACACCAAGGTGTACCTGTGTCCCAAAGAGTCTGCAGTATATGTACTCTAGGTATAGAACAAGGTAGACACCAAGGTGTACCTGTGTCCCAAAGAGTCTGCAGTATATGTACTCTAGGTATAGAACAAGGTAGACACCAAGGTGTACCTGTGTCCCAAAGAGTCTGCGATATATGTAATCTAGGTACTGCAGAAGATGAAATGCATTTCCTTTTTGAGTGTCCAGTATTAGCAGATCTTTGACGTAATTTCCTTCGCAAATATTGCCATACTAGACCAAATGTAACCAATCTCAGTCGACTTTTTGTGTAATACAGATAAGGACGTCATAACATGTTTAGCTCAATGCATATGAAAAGCTTTTGAACATAGAAAAGAAATCCTGTCTTTCTGAACAACCATTTATTCAAATATACATGTAGATGTATTACATTGCTACACGTTATGTATACTTTAAAGAGCTAGATGTGTACCAAGTATAGCATATGACAATATATGTTTCTTATATTACACAAGAAAATGCCTAAAGTATAATATATGAGGTTAGTAACCAAGCAAACCACATTGTAACTGTTTAATATTCTGATCAGATAAGAGCCCACACATAAACTAGCATAAGTATGTGTATGAGCTCATATATATGTACATGGGTATGTTAAAGTTATAAAACTACTAATTGTAGGTAAGCGCAATTATGCATTACCATTCGAAAGTTGCAGCTTAACATAGTTTAAATGAACACATTTTAAACAATATAATACTTGTGTAAAAGGAAACTAGTTATTATTAATATTATAGCCGACAGCACAACATATCTCGTTTACACTGCAGTGAGTAAGATGTACACATATGTGTCTAAGTATACATACCTGTAGTACATGCTTGTGGTTACTATCCTGACCAAATATTATTCATGTTAATAACTAAAGAAACGTATGTATATATTTATATGTGCATAACTATTTGCATGTTTAAATATTATCTATTACCATATGTGACGTATATGTGTATATATATATCTTACCTTATATTATCTTATCTTATCTTATCTTATCTTTATTATTGTATTGAAGAATGTTGTATGTTTTATGTATATTCCGTGTTTTTCAAGCTAAATTACTGCATATTTATTGTAGTACATGCGTCTCTCTCTCTCTCTCTCTCTCTCTCTCTCTCTCTCTCTCTCTCTCTCTCTCTCTCTCTCTCTCTCTCTCTCTCTCTCTCTCTCTCTCTCTCTCTGTGTGTGTGTGTGTGTGTGTGTGTGTGTGAATATTTATTGTAGTATATTTTTGCTAGGGGTTGCAAATTGACAATGTTGTATCAATGGTCAGGACATAAATATATATTTGTATTCTGTGTACATGCATGTTACATTTACCTTTGTATACTATTCAGACGGCCCTGAAACTGTGACAATTAGTGGAAATGAGCGCCCCTTTATTACCGATGGTGTTAAATCACTTAGTTTGAGATGCACAACAAGTTTGACACAAGGTCGTGTGGCCTTCAAGTGGACAAATGGCAGCAATAAAGAGCAACCAATGTCTAATGTTGGAAAGACCGAGACTTCGACTTACAGTACCGGACTCAGGTTCTCCCAGAGTCTGCAGATGACACCTATGTGGTACCAGGATGGAGATAAGATCATTTGTGAAGTAACAAACACAGATATACCTGAAGCAAATCCTGCGAGAGCCAGCATTGAACTGGATTTAATATGTAAGTACAAAATGCCAGTTCTTTGGTTAACCAGTTACACAATAAAAACGATTGTTTTGTTTAGCGCACATTGATTTATCATCGTTTGCACAATAAAACAATGTCTTTTATTGAAGATTGTAACAGTGTACTGATAAAAACGCACACAAAGTTAAAGTTTGTTTAATGACACCATTAGAGCACGTTGGTTTATTAATCACCGGCTATTGGATGTCAAACATATGGCCATTTAGACATATTTTACAGAGGAACCCGCTACATTTTTCCATTAGTAGCAAGTGATATTTTATATGCACCGTTCTACAGACAGGACAGCATATACCACTGCAGTTGATATACCAGTCGTGGTGCACTGGCGCGAATGAGAAATAATCCGATGGGTCCACCGACGGGACTGATCCCAGACAGACCATGCATCCCGCCACAATGGATGTCATCTCTCTTAGTAATACTTAGCGACCAGTTATTAATCGACCGTCATGGACAATAAAGGCCCAGGTAGCCGAAATGTGTGACAACAGTCTTATATGGATACAAACATAGCAAGTTAAAATGCAAAATATTGATGTCATTGGCGTAGCGAGAATTTTATATTGGATTTGCAACCAAATTGGGGGAGTCTTATTTTCATTGTTTCTCCTGTATAATGATGATAAACAAAATGGCTGAACTATAATCTTTCAGATCCACCGACTGGACAACCAGTGATAAAGGGATATACATCTGGTAACCCAGTTCGAGAGAGAGATGTTCTAAGAATGTCTTGTGAAGTAACTGGTGGAAAGCCACCAGTCTCAAACATTTCCTTTACGTGTGATAAGATACAAACCAAGACGACACGAGGCACAAATGGAGCTGCTGTAGTCAGACACATATGGTTCACCGTGAACAGAACCGATGATAACCAGACATGTCGGTGTTCAGCGCTACACAAGACAAACCTGTACAACTTCACCATGGGAACTCGTATTTCTGTCGTCTGTAAGTGGGTGTAGCAGCCTAATTGGAATCTACTTATGATGTTTAGTTAAAATTGATGATCACATCAGATATAATATGTGAGTTTTTATTGATGCTGCTGGATAAGAAACATGAGAAGAGAATAATTGTATTGATGCATCAACATATGGTTCTATACATGTATGCATTAATGGATGGGTGGATGGATAGATAGATAGATAGATAGATAGATAGATAGATGGATGGATGAATTCATAAATGGGTGGATGGATGAATGGATCGATGGATCTATATATCGTTTGGATGGATGGATAGATGGATGGATGGATGGATGGGTGAAGTGGTTATTCGATTAATGGATGAAGAGACCGACGAATGGATTGCTTATAATGCATAAAAAAAAAATAAGAAATTAACAAACGTCATAATAAAGATGTATACATGGATGTGCCTACCTACCTCCCTATACATACACACTCTCAAAAAAGAACATATACATACACATGCAAACTTGCATACAAACATACCATACCATACCATACCAAACCTTACCACACCACACCACACCACAACACACCATACCACACACCACACCACACCACACCACACCACACCACACCATACCTTACCTTACCTTACCTTACCTTACCTTACCGTACCGCAACACACCACACCACACACCATACCATACCATACCATACCATACCATACCATACTGTACCATACTATGCCACTCCACACCACATCACACCATACCATACTGTACCATACTATGCCACTCCACACCACAACACACTACACCATACCATACCATAACATACCATACCATACCATACTGTACCATACTATGCCACTCCACACCACACCACACTACACCATACCATACCATACTATACCATACCGTACCATACCGTACCATACTGTACCATACTATACCACTCCACACCATACTACACTACGTCATAGCATGCATACATATATATACGCGAGCACACACAGATATGCACATACTTATATGCTTTAATTCATACAGATGCTCCAAATGTCACAGTGTACAGTGAATTTAACAGACAGAATAATTATGTGAAGATAATTTGTGAAGCGAATGGTCGTCCTCCAGAGTACCAGTTTTCCAAATTCACTCACTTTCGGGAAGGACAGAAGATCAGAGAGATAGCTGGGAGGTTAGAGTCGCCAAACAGATATGTCCACGTCATCCAGCCATACAGCTATAAAGATTCAGGAACTTATGAGTGTACTGTGTCAAACAACGTCACAGGTCTAAACAATGAGAAAGAGCAAACACGAAACCAATCAATTAACATGCATGGTAAGAGGTATTTGTTTTCTATCTCCATCTTTCCTATTACTGATACTACTACGGAACCAGGGGCGGTGGTCGTTTTTGTAGATTTGGTAACGCATGAAGTAGTAGTAGCAATAGTTGTAATAGTAGTAGCAGTAGTAGTAGTAATAGTAGTAGTAGTAGTAGTAGTAGCAGTAGTAGTAGTAGTAGTAGTAGCAATAGGAGTAGTAGTAGCAGTAGTAGTAGTTGTAGCAATAGGAGTAGTAGTAGTAGTAATAGCAGTAGTAGTAGTAGTAGTAGTAGTAGCAGTTGCAGCAGTAGTAGTAGCAGTAGTAATAGTAGTTGTAGTAGTAGTAGTAGTAGTAGTCGTAGTTGTTGTTGTAGTAGTAGTAGCAGCAATAGTAGTAGCAGTAGTAGTAATAGTAGTGATGGTGATGATGATAATGATGATGATGTCGATGATGGTGATGATTATCGTTGAATACGTTTAAAACAAATTTTAAAAGTTTACCATATCTAATAGATAGCTGAGATACGCGTGTATTGAAATGTTTCTTCCAGATCGTCAAAAATTAAGCTTAAAAGATATTTAAAAATCCTTTTAGATTAAAACATAATATATTATGTTTGCCTTTACACAGTTAACCCAGACATAAGTTGACAAATTAAGAAAATTCATCATAATTATGTTGGTAGTGTTATTTTTATTGGACACAGTTTTTCAATCTTTTGCCATTGACAAATTGTATATACAGATAATTAATTTCAGGGTATGTCTGTTTTCTCTGTAGTTTATTGTTTTGTTTTGTTTTCTATTGTTTTGTTCTCACAGAAGAAATGAGGGACAGTCGCCCTTCTCAAATACTAGTCCCCGCTGCTTCAGGGGCTGCAGGCGCTGTGATTCTGTTGGTCTTAATTATTGTAATCGTGTGCATCGCTAAGAAGAGAAAAGAGCCCAGGAAAAGTAACTGAACATTTTTATAATATTAGTTCACCCCTGATAGACCCCTAGGTTCTAATTCACAAACGTCTCTTAAGCTCTGCTAGACAACAAAGCATCCTCTTTGCAAGACTTTTAGCATTGCACTGCGAGATCTCATAGTTTTAAGTTTGTATTTTTGCTTTTTGGTGGTGGCGGTGGTGATTTTATGTTCGTGTGTGTGTGCATGTTTGTGTGTGCCTTTGTGTGAGTAATTGTCTTTATTTGCATTTTTGTTCTTGCCACTGTGTGTAAGAGGATGAAGTTGTTTTCTTTGCAGTCATATATTACGTCATTCATACATACTTTCGTAAAAGCTAATTGTCAATGACGGTTGATTAACATTTTCTGAAACAAAAATCTGTTTTCTCATTATGGCGAAATAAAAACACGATTAAATTAAACTTTTATCCCATGTTCGTATATATATTTCAAACCGATTTCATAAATGTGACTATATCAATCTTCTTTATTTTTATGACTGGTTTACGGTTGGGTTTTCATTTGAAATTATAAGCATTGCTAAATGGGCATTTTCAATAATTTAACATGTTGCTGTTAAGTATGTTTAAAATCTAAGTCAAACACATTAATTCGTAATTAGTTAATTTTTAACCGTATTTTTAGTAATAGCTGAATTACTTTCAATGTGATGTATGTTTAGTTCATTTATTGATGCGAAGAACGCTTTATAATAACACATACTGACGTCCAAAAGAAACTGTACAAGACTGTAGAAAACAGAAAACCAATAAACAATATAAAAGTATCATGGAGTTCAACATCTAAACAATGCACTTCGTGATACATGCAAAGTGTTTGTAAGGTGGTTTCTAAATTTGCTCTTTTCGATTAGCAACAATATTTAGCAAATTATTAAAATGTTACGTATGTATAGTTTCTTTTGAACGTCAGTATATTTGTACAAACTATCATGGACAGGTGCTGATAGCGCTGAACATCCTTACGTGAACGAAAACAACAACAGGGCATATCAACATCCAGGTACGTGTGGTATCTATAATGAGACGTTTTGTTACTGGATAAACATGGGGAAGATTTCGTTTATTCCACTTTATATGGCACAATTTGTGCATCTTTAAATTGTTTGTTTTAATAAATAGGCAAGCTAAAAGTTAAAGTTTTTTTTTTTTTTTAAACGACACCACTAGAGCACAATGATGTGTTAATCATCGGCTATTAGATGTCAAACATGTAGTAATTCTGACTTAGAGAGAGAACCCGATACATTTTCCTATTAGTAGCAAGGGGTCTTTTATATGCACCATCCCACAGACAGGAAAAACGTACCACATTGTATATACCAGTCGTGGCGCACTGGCTGCGACGAGAACTAGACCAATGGTCCCACTGACGGTGATCGATCCTACACCAAATGCATCATGACGATTTACCTTTTTTACAGAGTTACGACCCTTGAACTGAGGAGATACAAATATTTGTTGAACCCGGAAGGGAACATGTAGGACTATTACTTTAGCAGAACTCACAGATTGTTTATATATATTTATATATCTTTGTCGTCAGATATATCACATAAGTACAACCTTCACCTGATTAAATAATACAACTTCACCCGAGAGGGGGATGGACGTAGCCCAGTGGTCAAGCGCTCGCTTGATGCGCGGTCGATGTGGGATCGATCTCTGTTGGTGGGTCCATTGGGCTATTTCTCGTTCCAGCCAGTGCTCTACGGCTGGTATATCAAATGCTTTGGTATGTGCTATCCTGTCTGTGAGATGGTGCATATAAAGGATCCCTTGCTGCATTAGAAAACATGTAACGGGTTTACTCTGGTGACTACGTGTCAGAATTACTAAATGTTTGACATCCAATGGCCGATGATTAATAAATCAATGTGCTCTAGTGGTGTCAGTAAAGGAAAACCAACTTTTTTAAAAAGAATGTCGGTTTAGTATAAACACGGGTTCACTAACTGTAACTACAAATGTTGACTTATGAGATTCGTATAAATGGATTGATGTTTCTTGTGTTTTAGTGATGGAAGACAATCATCTTTACTCCATGGAGGGTGATGCACCAGCACACGGCGAGACTTCGAGTACGTAGAACATATACATTTTAAAATTAATGTAAATATATGTTTTCAGGAAATTAGTTTGTAATGCTAATGTTTACCATCAAGTATAAAATCACCTGTATTCTAGGAATAGCAACAGAAAAACGTTTATATTAAGGTATCTTCCTATGTTTTAGAGTACAAATTATTTGATTAGCAACAGGAAAGTGTTTATATTAAGTTATCTTCCTATGTTTTAGAGTACAATTTATTTGATTAGCAACAGGAAAACGTTTATATTAAGGCATCTTCCTATGTTTTAGAGTACAATTTATTTGATTAGCAACAGGAAAACGTTTATATTAAGGCATCTTCCTATGTTTTAGAGTACAATTTATTTGATTAATAACAGGAAAACGTTTATATTAAGTTATCTTCCTATGTTAGAGAGTACAAATTATTTGATTAATAACAGGAAAACGTTTATATTAAGTTATCTTCCTATGTTTTAGAGTACAAAGTATTTGATTAGCAACATAAAAACGTTTATATTAAGGCATCTTCCTATGTTTTAGAGTACAAATTATTTGATTAGCAACAGGAAAACGTTTATATTAAGGCATCTTCCTATGTTTTAGAGTACAAATTATTTGATTAGCAACAGGAAAACGTTTATATTAAGGCATCTTCCTATGTTTTAGAGTACAAATTATTTGATTAGCAACAGAAAAACGTTTATATTAAGGCATCTTCCTATGTTTTAGAGTACAAATTATTTGATTAGCAACAGGAAAACGTTTATATTAAGGCATCGTCCTATGTTTTAGAGTACAATTTATTTGATTAGCAACAGGAAAGTTTATATTAAGGCATCTTCCTATGTTTTAGAGTACAATTTATTTGACTAGCAACAGAAAAACGTTTATATTAAGGCATCTACCTATGTTTTAGAGTACAAATTATTTGATTAGCAACAGAAAAACGTTTATATTAAGGCATCTACCTATGTTTTAGAGTACAAATTATTTGATTAGCAACAGGAAAGTGTTTATATTAAGGCATCTACCTATGTTTTAGAGTACAAATATGAGGATCAGGCAAAGTGTCATAGAACTAGGTACTGAAAGTGATCACAGACTAAATGTCTCTTCATTACTTTTCAATATAATCATTAGTGATGTAACAATACATCGAACTATCGATATGTTGCAATAGTCAGTGCATCAGTAGCAATGCACCGATAGTTAATTCAACTATCGATAACTATCGCAATTGCTGGCTCAACTATTAATAGTACAAATTATGTGATTAGCAACTGAAAAACTTTTATATTAAGGTTTCTTCCTGTGTTTTAAAGTACAAATTGTGTGATTAGCAACTGAAAAAGGATTATATTAAATAATCTCCTGTTATTCAGATATTCGCCTTGAGTTTTCATTAAGCCATTAATGTCAAGTAGCTAGTTCATATAATAAAAATGCGTGTATTGTTTCACTCTTCAAAGATTTATTATCACGGAGTTGGTCCAATCAAGTATACTTATGTCAATTTTGCTTACCAGCTACATTGTGTTCAAAAGAATTATGTGTTTGAACACGATAACAGCTTCATTGAGTAAAGTCAAAGATCAAACTTCCTTGTGTAAGTGCCTCACAAATAATACATTCTAGGCTACAACAATCATTTGGGTGGCAATAAACACACTTGTTTTGTCAAAACTGATAGTTAACTAAACCGAGTAAATGATTTAACAGTAAAATGAAATTGTAATTGCTGAAAACATATGATGCAGCCTAAGGCCTAATTTAATTTCATTTCAACTTATTTTCGTGCTTATATCCAATTAAGGTTCACGCACGCTGTCCTGGGCACGCACATCACCTATCAGGGCTGTCTGTCCAGGACGGTTGATTAGTTGTTAATTGTTAGTGAGAGAGAAGAGCGTGTAGTGGCCTTACCCCTACCCATCTAGTCGTTAAAACTCGTTCTGGGTGGGAGCCGGTACCGGGCTGCGAACCCTGTACCTACCAGCCTTATGTTTTGACGATACGATACCACCGAGACCGGTCTAAGGCATAAAGAAATGTACGTTTCCGGGAACTCAACTCTAGCTATAAAAAGGGCCGTGCCTTACTAGTTTTTTCAATGTAAGTCTATCATTGTTTCGATTTTAGGTAAATGAAAAAACGTACATACATACCATTGTATCTGGACCCATTGGGGTGAATATAGTTAAGAAGAAGAAGAAGAAGAAGAAGAACATTTTTTTTTAATGAATAAAACCTTGCTTACCCTATCTTAAAAAACGTATAGGCCATTACATATATTTTGTTAAAGATAAGGCTGACTTAAAAACAAACAATTGGTTTGAATTCTTTATTTAAGAAATATCTTAATATTTGTAAGAAGCTCAAACTGGATTTTATCTTCAAATAATTTCATAGGTACGAAAAAATGTTTTTAGAACATAAACTGAAATTTAACCTAGTACAAATATTAAAACGATCACAAACACATTTAATATACAGCCATTAATATTTTATGCAGAAAAATATATTTGATATGCAATTACAGTCGTTAAAAAGTCTCTGTTAGCCGATAACATCTTAAACATTGCAGCAAACTCAGGAATGTCCCTTTAATACTTGAAACCTACTTTTGAAAAAAAATCAAGCCATTTAAACTTTAATTCTGAAATATATATTTTTGTTTTTTTTAGTAATGAAAAAAAATGACATTTATAACCTTGAAACCGTTGAAGATAGAGAGAAAGTAGCAGTACAGCCAGAAGATGTTAGTCCTATGTATACAGTCTTCAACAAAGATCGTAAAACTGCAGAGGTCAACAACACCGGAGAAACGTATGCTGTCGTTAGGAAGAAGGCTGCAGGCGTTACGAAACACAAAACGACCAATGGGATGTCCGGAGACAACGAGGTTTTAGACGACGTTTCCAACATGTATACACAAGTAAACAAAAAGAAACAAATGAAACAAAAAGATATTAAACAGAAAGGTCAGCCATTGTTTTATGTATGCTTTCTTTAAAAAAAAGTAAAAAAAGATTTTGGTGTCAGTTCGACCCGTACCCCCGTTTCAATGGTTAGGGTTGTTTTAGGAATAGGGTTAGGATTAGTCTTTAAAGCCTTTTCCGAGATGTGACGGGTGACGGGACATAGGATCGATTCCTGTTGATGAACTCGGCATTTTTTTTCGCCATCCCAGTCAGTACACCAAATACTATTGTCGGATCCAGGGGGTGGGTCACTGCGGTTACGTTACCTCCCCCACCACACACACACACACACATGCGCGTTTGAAATCCTATTTTTCATATACTCTTCAAAAAAAGTAGGGGAACTCTAATAAGAATTTACAATTGACCAAATTGTAAGGTATATTAACTGTGGGAAATGGTTATATGATAATAGTGAATTAATTGGGCAAACATTACAACCGGTAATTCAGTATTACAGTAGATTGTATGACCACCAAACATCTTGAAGGACGAATGGGGTCAGAAGTGGAATTTGAAAGTTGACGGGTTTTTTATCAGTAAATCGCAAATTCAAACAATAAAAATGACTAAAAACAAAACAATAATAACTGTATTATCAACAGAATGAAAACGATTGACAGAAATAATGTTCCTCAGTGATTAATCGACCTTCCTGGAAATTGTCAAAATCGAGAATGACACCCCACGCACGTGTACGGGGCAACTGCGTGATGCACGTGCAAACTATGGAATGTGTTTCGGTGTGTTCATAAACAGACCAGGGCCCCGTTCCACGAAACGATCTTAGCCCTAAGATTACCTTAAGCGCATAGCTACCCTATGCACTTAAGTTGATCTTAGTGCTAAGATTACTTCGTGGAACGGGGCCCTGAACGTTTTTTACTAGGATGTCTGTGGTCAAAACGTATGTTCGGTCTAATAGCTGATATTAACATTAATATTTCAGGTTCCCCTACTTTGCTAGGATGTCTGTGGTCAAAACGTATGTTCGGTCTAATAGTTGATATTAATATTAATATTTCAGGTTCCCCAATTATTTTTTTTTTGAAGAGTATACATAAAAATAATAATTCACCATCCACAACATACGGTAAAGGGAGAGATTCGAGATCAGTCGTCCGACGACATACAGTGGAATTTCCAATCGTACACAGAATGTTCTAATCGGAACAGTGACAAAACAAAACTAAATTGCACTGTAAGATGCGTCTGTGAAAATCTTCATGTCAAAGTTTTCTTTCTATGGAAGCATGCTCTCGGACACATCCCCTAACCTGACATATATCGCTGTCTTCGAAACCTCGGCTCATTCAACTTGGGCAAACTCAGTCTTGTCTTTTTTTATAATTTTGTGACCACACTTTCCAAAACCCCGGATCCGCCCCTGACTTAAATCGTTGTATTTCAATGAATTAATGAATGTTTAACGACACCCCAGCACGAAAAATAGATCGGCTATTGGGTGTCAAACTATAATGGTAATGTAAACAAATGATGATCAACATCAATATAAAAATTCAAGATTTAAATAAAAACAGTGTAAAGAACTGTGCACAAAATACAAATATCACAGATAGATACTGACTTTTATTCAAAATTTTAATTTTATTTCGAAGAAAACAAGGAGATTTGTGCTGTATTGGCCATTCTCAAAGAGGATGTTACACCCCTGCACCACGGTGAGGTTACAGCACGCGCAGGGCGTTGTATTTCAAGTGCGTGTACAGGAAACTGTGCAAGGAGAGTAGACAGTGGCGAGCGACATGTGTATGGTTCGGATCATCCTCTTCCTCTCCCCGGAAAAATTATATTTAAAAAAAAAAAGCTTGGAGCAGGTGAGGGGTTTAGGGGGTGGGCGAAACCCCCTCTGGGGGGCGCCTATGTGTACTGTTTTGCCTGTGGGACAATAAGATTCCTTGATACTTTTCGAGTGTCAAAATAGCCATATCTTAAATATTAAGGGCCAAATTTACAAAGCCTGTGTATGTTTTCAGGGGCGGAATATGGGGGGGATTCCAGTTGCACGGAACCGCCCCTCCCCCCGGCAAAAAAAAAGAACAACCCCACCACGTAGACCTAAATTGATGTCCACGTAAAATTTATAATTTAAATTATAAATATTTACATATTGTTTCGGGCTCCACCCCCCCCCCCCCCCCCCCACACACACCTAAAGCAAAATCCGTTCCTGGTATTACACGCGTGCAACTACATGTATATACATTTACGATGCTTAAACACCTGCGTCTAAGAAAAAACAGGCTTCATAAATTCGGCCCTTCTGTGTTTTCGCTATAGACAGCACTTCTGTGTTTTCGCTATAGACAGCCCTTCTGTGTTTTCGCTATAGACAGCACTTCTGTGTTTTCGCTATAGACAGCACTTCTGTGTTTTCGCTATAGACTTTGTCTCTGGCTGAAGTTTGTTTTTGTTTTTTGTTTAACGATATCACTGGAGAACATTGGTTGGCTATTGGATGTCAAACATTTGGTAAATCGGAGGAAACCCGCTACATTGTTCCGAATGCAGCAAGGGATCTTTTATATGCACTTTCCCACAGACAGGAAACACATAACACGGCATTTGTCCAGTTGTGGTGCAATGGTTGGAACGAGAGAAAAAAAAACAATCAGCTGAATGGATCCGCCGAGGTGGTTCAGTCCTGCGACGCAAGCACCTCAAGTGAGCACTCAACCGACAGCTAAATCTGGCTGAAAGACCGATCATAACCTTCCAAATGTCCGCCTAGCTCTTTAACGGCAGAGTACTCGGGCTACCCGTGGGCCTGTAGCTATGCTGTGAACAGGCTGGCGGGGTCCTCGATCCCCTGAAAAATGATTGGGCCCTATTAGAATATTCTGAAATCGGCTATTGTGTGCGATGTAAGGGCCGTACCCTCCGGGGGGAGGGGGCGGGGGGGGGGGGGGGGGGTCATTTGTCCCCCTGAAAATCTCACTTTTTTGTTTTGTCTATGCAAAGTAGTGCCCTACATTAGGATTTTGATTAGGATACGGCCATGGGTACGGGACGTACATGTAACCCAGTAGTATTTGTCGGTGGACCTATTAGGCTATTTCTCGTTCCAGCCAGTGCGCCACGACTGACATATAAGGCAGTGGTATCTGCTATCGTGTCTATGGGATGGTGCATATAAAAGATCACTTGCAACTAATGGAAACAAATGTAGCGGGTTCCCTCTCCAACACTTAATGTCGAAACTACCAAATGTTTGACACCCATTAGCCGATGATTAATGCATCAAAGTGTTCTAGTGGTGTCGTTAAACAAAACAAACTTCTTTATTTTTTTAGGCGAAGCTAAAGCTAAAACTGAAGGTGATGGTGTGGAATACGTCAACATTCCGAGCGAGTCTTCCGTCTACCAAAACACGTGACCTGTCCATGGCGACACTGAACGAGTTGTCGGTCTTGATCATTTCCACTTGGACTCAAAACGAGAGAATAATAGAATATATAACTCTTCTACAAAAGAGTAGAAATCACCTATCTAGTATAGACTTAACTGTCTGAAAGTGTTTTATGGAAGCTTACTATTACGGCCTTGACAAAAAGTAGTTTTTATCCCACTTACAAACTTGACTGTTATGTTAAAAAGACATTGTGTGTATATATTAAACATGCATACATACATACATACATACATACATGTATACTGTTATGTTAAAAAAAACATTGTGTGTATATATTAAACATGCATACATACATACATACATGCATACATACATACATGGGATACTAAGTCTCATATCTTTAATATGTTGCAACTAGTTTGTAAATATGATTTGTGTGGTGTGATAGATGACTATGTATGTAATTCTATGTTTATGACTAAAAGCATATGGGCTCAAATTGTAATGCAAAATATACGTTCCCATGAAACTACGTTAGTAGAAAGACAACTCAAATCTAGACTGTCTCTCTCACGCTATTGTACAATTAGATCTGGTTCTGAACATAGACTATGGAAACTTGCTTTAGAAAAACTACACAGCTTTCGTGATATCGCTAGACTCATGCATGTTGGTTCAACTCCATTGCAATCAAAATAATGTTTATGTGGCACAGTAGCTCATGATATAGTTAAACACGTGTTCATGTCTTGTCAAAATAAACTTAAAGAAAGAGATGTTCTGTTTAACAAGGTACGTGACTTGCTTAATGTTGAATTATTTGTGAAGTTATGGGAAGATGAAGATTTGTTTTTGTCATTTTTACTTGGCGGTTTGCCTGTAGATTGCCAATTGTCTCTAGACTACGATATGTGGGAAAGTGTAATGCTACTGGTTAGCTATACACTACGAAAGTGGATCATTCATCTTTAACACTAATAGTAAAGTTATACGAAGTTATTTAGTATTGATTAGTAACCGCTTTTGTATTTTCACATTTATTTATTTTGATGCTGTATCCTGTCTATTTGTTATTGTATTTGTAAACTATTTAATAATCTTCACTTTATGGAGGAAATAAAGAATATCTATCTATCTATCATACATACATACATACATACATACATACATACATACAGTTGTATATATATACATGTTACTATTCTAATCTATTTTATATATATACATTTTACAAAGTTTGCTAGGAATCACAATTTTTTACCATGAAAAAAGTTGATATATAATATATATACTGATGGAAAGAAATAACGGATCACACAGATAGCAATAAGAAATAATGACTGCATCAAAAATCAATTCATATTGTCAGAAGTTGACTGGGAACATATAGGCAGCACATTCAACACTACAGACATTCAATCCCACATTACAACTTGGAAGTGAATTAAATTCGGTCTACAATTCGATGTGTTTCCTTATTTCTTTCCATGCACATGCACATATATATTCATTAGCATGTACAATTATAATTATGTTTTACAACTGTTTCTTGATATTATATCATTATATACTATTTTGTACATACATATACTAATTGCTCAAAGTTTGCTATGAATCGCTATTGTTTACCTTATTTGTAAAACTTGTATTATGACCACCCCACTATAACGAATTACGACCAGTAAACGCAGACCCAATGGTCGTTTTCTGTGGATTTAGACCCCACAAATGCGACCACAGCATTTACTTGTTACATGACATGAGCGACAAACAATAAATAACGCGGTACAATCTTGGCTCGTTGTCAACGCTATGGTGTTAAAGTTAATTGCAGGTATACATGTTGCGCAAACTAGCAATTATATGGTCTTATATTTATTGTGTTCGAAAGACAAAGGTATTACTTTTTAACTTGGAAGTCATTGTTAATTTCTGGTACGTACGGCGAAGAGACATTTTATTGTATAACTTACAGTAATGTTGAAAAGTAATGGTTGCACAAAGTAACATTTGTTTTAATGAAAACATATGCTATACCATCCTAGTACTTTACAGTGTTCGAGATTAAAATGTTGGGGCAGAATCCCAGTTGGATACTAACATTTCAAAATCTGGTATCCCACCTGAGAATTTAGTATCCCTCTTAAATGAAATTCATAAATAACATCGTACAAACTTGGACGAAACTGTTCTCGTTCCCCGTCTATTGCTACGCCGCATTCGAAATCGTGGAGTTTGTGAAACTGGCAATCAAACAGAATCTGCAGAAAGATTTGCTGCATTTATTTTTGCGTAATAATGACATAAATTAATATTTAGCAGTAATCTATAAGTGTTTCTGACATTACTAATCATAAACCTACCTGTATCAATTTCATGCATATGTGGAATCAATATCTCAAATAATATCCCTGACTTCAGTAAATGATCGACGTTCACTGTCTCAGCGAAAAATGAAAACGCAGGATTAAAAAAAACAACAACAATGTTACATTACATTAGTATCCTGGTGGGATACTGGGTTATTGAAGTCTGGTATCCAAAATTAAATACTGGTATCCCCGGGATATCGGGATACCGTTAATCTCGAACACTGCTTTAATTTTCACAGAACCAGACAACAAATGAGAATTTGTATTACCTTTGGGAGAGTGGACATCCTAACATGTCGGGAGGGTGTCATTTGTCCATACAGTTGTTAATTTCTA
>NC_054710.1:23559402-23571902 GCF_016097555.1 Gigantopelta aegis
CCTCCCTCCCTCCCTCCGTCCGTACGTCCGTCGTTTTACAGTATTCTTGATAGTTTGTTTTATAATTGTGTGTTTTGTTGAAAATTTCATTGTTATTCTTTGATAGTTTGTTTTATAATTGTGTGTTTTGCTTGAAAATTTCATTGTTATTGTTTGATAGTTTGTTTTATAATTGTGTGTTTTGCTTGAAAATTTCATTGTTATTGTTGACTGATGTTTTCTACCTTTTTTTTTTAGTTGACGTGTGGAATCAAGAGATTTAAGATATTTATCATCGGGCTGGTGACAGTTGAAGGTGTAGCTGTCACAAGTGAAGCATTTTAATGGTAAGTTACCTCCCTTCTTGATTTTGGATAGTTTGGTTTATAATTGTTTTGGTGAAGAATTGAATTATAATTGAAACATATCTATCAGTGGATTGATAACAGCTGAAGACACAGCTAAAAGACATACATCTCTGTTATTAGCAAGATGACTGATGTCAAATGAAGTTGCATGCAATGAAATGTCTAAATAATCTTTTTTGCAACATCCTTGTTAGTTCGTTTTATAATTGTGTGTTTTACTGCAAACGTATATATACTCAACAAGGAAAGTTTAGCAAATATCTGTTATGATGTCTAAATTTGCCATGGTTGAATAAACTTAAAAGAAAACCAGGTCCTCCTGTTGTGTTGAGGCGAAGGTTGATGAAAAAAAGAAAGAACAAAAGTTTGTTTTATTTAACAACGCCACCAAGAGCACATTGATTGTTTTTTTATCTTATCATCGGCTCTTGGACGTCAAACATATGGTCATTCTGACACTGTTTTTCAGAGGAAACCCGCTGTCGCCACATAGGCTACTGTTTTACGACAGGCAGCAAGGGATCTTTTATTTGCGCTTCCCACAGGCAGGATAGCACAAACCATGGCCTTTGTTGAACCAGTCATGTATCGCTGGTCGGTGCAAGTGGTTTACACCTACCCACTGAGCCTTGCAGGGCACTCACTCAGGGTTTGGAGTCGGTATCTGGATTAAAAATCCCATGCCTCGACTGGCATCCGAACCCAGTACCTACCAGCCGCAAAGGTTGATGAGTTTATGTTGTTTGTAAATGGTAAACATCTCAGATGTGAATACTAATTCATAAAAATAGGTTCATTTATAAATGGTATGCCATTTCTTTTAACATTAGCTAAACTTTCGTTGTTGAGAATATTATTATTGTTTAGGAATGTTTTCTACAAAATTGTTGTCTTTTAGTTGACGTGTGGAATCAAGAGATGCAAGATACTTATCATCGGGCTGGTGACAGCTGAAGGCATGGTTACGAGAGTTGGAAGATTTCATCAACATCCTTGCGACAGATGAAGCTAAGTGATATTGAATAAAGTTTGTCACTTTGACAGCCATTTTTTCCTCATGCATTCAGTTCGAATTGTTCCGCCGGAAAAGAAGATAAATACTTGTCCCTCCCTCCCTCCCTCCCTCCGTCCGTACGTCCGTCGTTTTACAGTATTCTTGATAGTTTGTTTTATAATTGTGTGTTTTGTTGAAAATTTCATTGTTATTCTTTGATAGTTTGTTTTATATTGTGTGTGTTTTGCTTGAAAATTTCATTGTTATTGTTTGATAGTTTGTTTTATAATTGTGTGTTTTGCTTGAAAATTTCATTGTTATTGTTGACTGATGTTTTCTACCTTTTTTTTTTAGTTGACGTGTGGAATCAAGAGATTTAAGATATTTATCATCGGGCTGGTGACAGTTGAAGGTGTAGCTGTCACAAGTGAAGCATTTTAATGGTAAGTTACCTCCCTTCTTGATTTTGGATAGTTTGGTTTATAATTGTTTTGGTGAAGAATTGAATTATAATTGAAACATATCTATCAGTGGATTGATAACAGCTGAAGACACAGCTAAAAGACATACATCTCTGTTATTAGTAAGATGACTGATGTCAAATGAAGTTGCATGCAATGAAATGTCTAAATAATCTTTTTTGCAACATCCTTGTTAGTTCGTTTTATAATTGTGTGTTTTACTGCAAACGTATATATACTCAACAAGGAAAGTTTAGCAAATATCTGTTATGATGTCTAAATTTGTCATGGTTGAATAAACTTAAAAGAAAACCAGGTCCTCCTGTTGTGTTGAGGCGAAGGTTGATGAAAAAAAGAAAGAACAAAAGTTTGTTTTATTTAACAACGCCACCAAGAGCACATTGATTGTTTTTTTTATCTTATCATCGGCTCTTGGACGTCAAACATATGGTCATTCTGACACTGTTTTTCAGAGGAAACCCGCTGTCGCCACATAGGCTACTGTTTTACGACAGACAGCAAGGGATCTTTTATTTGCGCTTCCCACAGGCAGGATAGCACAAACCATGGCCTTTGTTGAACCAGTCATGTATCGCTGGTCGGTGCAAGTGGTTTACACCTACCCACTGAGCCTTGCGGGGCACTCACTCAGGGTTTGGAGTCGGTATCTGGATTAAAAATCCCATGCCTCGACTGGCATCCGAACCCAGTACCTACCAGCCGCAAAGGTTGATGAGTTTATGTTGTTTGTAAATGGTAAACATCTCAGATGTGAATACTAATTCATAAAAATAGGTTCATTTATAAATGGTATGCCATTTCTTTTAACATTAGCTAAACTTTCGTTGTTGAGAATATTATTATTGTTTAGGAATGTTTTCTACAAAATTGTTGTCTTTTAGTTGACGTGTGGAATCAAGAGATGCAAGATACTTATCATCGGGCTGGTGACAGCTGAAGGCATGGTTACGAGAGTTGGAAGATTTCATCAACATCCTTGCGACAGATGAAGCTAAGTGATATTGAATAAAGTTTGTCACTTTGACAGCCATTTTTTCCTCATGCATTCAGTTCGAATTGTTCCGCCGGAAAAGATAAATACTTGTCCCTCCCTCCCTCCCTCCCTCCGTCCGTACGTCCGTCGTTTTACAGTATTCTTGATAGTTTGTTTTATAATTGTGTGTTTTGTTGAAAATTTCATTGTTATTCTTTGATAGTTTGTTTTATAATTGTGTGTTTTGCTTGAAAATTTCATTGTTATTGTTTGATAGTTTGTTTTATAATTGTGTGTTTTGCTTGAAAATTTCATTGTTATTGTTGACTGATGTTTTCTACCTACCTTTTTTTTTTTTAGTTGACGTGTGGAATCAAGAGATTTAAGATATTTATCATCGGGCTGGTGACAGTTGAAGGTGTAGCTGTCACAAGTGAAGCATTTTAATGGTAAGTTACCTCCCTTCTTGATTTTGGATAGTTTGGTTTATAATTGTTTTGGTGAAGAATTGAATTATAATTGAAACATATCTATCAGTGGATTGATAACAGCTGAAGACACAGCTAAAAGACATACATCTCTGTTATTAGCAAGATGACTGATGTCAAATGAAGTTGCATGCAATGAAATGTCTAAATAATCTTTTTTGCAACATCCTTGTTAGTTCGTTTTATAATTGTGTGTTTTACTGCAAACGTATATATACTCAACAAGGAAAGTTTAGCAAATATCTGTTATGATGTCTAAATTTGCCATGGTTGAATAAACTTAAAAGAAAACCAGGTCCTCCTGTTGTGTTGAGGCGAAGGTTGATGAAAAAAAGAAAGAACAAAAGTTTGTTTTATTTAACAACGCCACCAAGAGCACATTGATTGTTTTTTTTATCTTATCATCGGCTCTTGGACGTCAAACATATGGTCATTCTGACACTGTTTTTCAGAGGAAACCCGCTGTCGCCACATAGGCTACTGTTTTACGACAGGCAGCAAGGGATCTTTTATTTGCGCTTCCCACAGGCAGGATAGCACAAACCATGGCCTTTGTTGAACCAGTCATGTATCGCTGGTCGGTGCAAGTGGTTTACACCTACCCACTGAGCCTTGCAGGGCACTCACTCAGGGTTTGGAGTCGGTATCTGGATTAAAAATCCCATGCCTCGACTGGCATCCGAACCCAGTACCTACCAGCCGCAAAGGTTGATGAGTTTATGTTGTTTGTAAATGGTAAACATCTCAGATGTGAATACTAATTCATAAAAATAGGTTCATTTATAAATGGTATGCCATTTCTTTTAACATTAGCTAAACTTTCGTTGTTGAGAATATTATTATTGTTTAGGAATGTTTTCTACAAAATTGTTGTCTTTTAGTTGACGTGTGGAATCAAGAGATGCAAGATACTTATCATCGGGCTGGTGACAGCTGAAGGCATGGTTACGAGAGTTGGAAGATTTCATCAACATCCTTGCGACAGATGAAGCTAAGTGATATTGAATAAAGTTTGTCACTTTGACAGCCATTTTTTCCTCATGCATTCAGTTCGAATTGTTCCGCCGGAAAAGATAAATACTTGTCCCTCCCTCCCTCCCTCCCTCCGTCCGTCCGTACGTCCGTCGTTTTACAGTATTCTTGATAGTTTGTTTTATAATTGTGTGTTTTGTTGAAAATTTCATTGTTATTCTTTGATAGTTTGTTTTATAATTGTGTGTTTTGCTTGAAAATTTCATTGTTATTGTTTGATAGTTTGTTTTATAATTGTGTGTTTTGCTTGAAAATTTCATTGTTATTGTTGACTGATGTTTTCTACCTTTTTTTTTTAGTTGACGTGTGGAATCAAGAGATTTAAGATATTTATCATCGGGCTGGTGACAGTTGAAGGTGTAGCTGTCACAAGTGAAGCATTTTAATGGTAAGTTACCTCCCTTCTTGATTTTGGATAGTTTGGTTTATAATTGTTTTGGTGAAGAATTGAATTATAATTGAAACATATCTATCAGTGGATTGATAACAGCTGAAGACACAGCTAAAAGACATACATCTCTGTTATTAGTAAGATGACTGATGTCAAATGAAGTTGCATGCAATGAAATGTCTAAATAATCTTTTTTGCAACATCCTTGTTAGTTCGTTTTATAATTGTGTGTTTTACTGCAAACGTATATATACTCAACAAGGAAAGTTTAGCAAATATCTGTTATGATGTCTAAATTTGTCATGGTTGAATAAACTTAAAAGAAAACCAGGTCCTCCTGTTGTGTTGAGGCGAAGGTTGATGAAAAAAAGAAAGAACAAAAGTTTGTTTTATTTAACAACGCCACCAAGAGCACATTGATTGTTTTTTTATCTTATCATCGGCTCTTGGACGTCAAACATATGGTCATTCTGACACTGTTTTTCAGAGGAAACCCGCTGTCGCCACATAGGCTACTGTTTTATGACAGGCAGCAAGAGATATTTTATTTGCGCTTCCCACAGGCAGGATAGCACAAACCATGGCCTTTGTTGAACCAGTCATGTATCGCTGGTCGGTGCAAGTGGTTTACACCTACCCACTGAGCCTTGCGGGGCACTCACTCAGGGTTTGGAGTCGGTATGTGGATTAATTTTGCTTGAACATTTCATTGTTATT
This sequence comes from Gigantopelta aegis, assembly GCF_016097555.1. Classification (NCBI taxonomy): domain Eukaryota; kingdom Metazoa; phylum Mollusca; class Gastropoda; order Neomphalida; family Peltospiridae; genus Gigantopelta; species Gigantopelta aegis. The sequence continues at coordinate 23,564,827 of NC_054710.1, forward strand.
GTTGACTGATGTTTTCTACCTTTTGTTTTTAGTTGACGTGTGGAATCAAGAGATGGAAGATATTTATCATCGGGCTGGTGACTGTTGAAGGTGTAGCTGTCACAAGTGAAGCATTTTAATGGTAAGTTACCTCCCTTCTTGATTTTGGATAGTTTGGTTTATAATTGTTTTGGTGAAGAATTGAATTATAATTGAAAGATATCTATCAGTGGATTGATAACAGCTGAAGACACAGCTAAAAGACATACATCTCTGTTATTAGCAAGATGACTGATGTCAAATGAAGTTGCATGCAATGAAATGTCTAAATAATCTTTTTTGCAACATCCTTGTTAGTTCGTTTTATAATTGTGTGTTTTACTGCAAACGTATATATACTCAACAAGGAAAGTTTAGCAAATATCTGTTATGATGTCTAAATTTGCCATGGTTGAATAAACTTAAAAGAAAACCAGGTCCTCCTGTTGTGTTGAGGCGAAGGTTGATGAAAAAAAAGAAAGAACAAAAGTTTGTTTTATTTAACAACGCCACCAAGAGCACATTGATTGTTTTTTTTATCTTATCATCGGCTCTTGGACGTCAAACATATGGTCATTCTGACACTGTTTTTCAGAGGAAACCCGCTGTCGCCACATAGGCTACTGTTTTACGACAGACAGCAAGGGATCTTTTATTTGCGCTTCCCACAGGCAGGATAGCACAAACCATGGCCTTTGTTGAACCAGTCATGTATCGCTGGTCGGTGCAAGTGGTTTACACCTACCCACTGAGCCTTGCGGGGCACTCACTCAGGGTTTGGAGTCGGTATCTGGATTAAAAATCCCATGCCTCGACTGGCATCCGAACCCAGTACCTACCAGCCGCAAAGGTTGATGAGTTTATGTTGTTTGTAAATGGTAAACATCTCAGATGTGAATACTAATTCATAAAAATAGGTTCATTTATAAATGGTATGCCATTTCTTTTAACATTAGCTAAACTTTCGTTGTTGAGAATATTATTATTGTTTAGGAATGTTTTCTACAAAATTGTTGTCTTTTAGTTGACGTGTGGAATCAAGAGATGCAAGATACTTATCATCGGGCTGGTGACAGCTGAAGGCATGGTTACGAGAGTTGGAAGATTTCATCAACATCCTTGCGACCCATGAAGCTAAGTGATATTGAATAAAGTTTGTCACTTTGACAGCCATTTTTTCCTCATGCATTCAGTTCGAATTGTTCCGCCGGAAAAGATAAATACTTGTCCCTCCCCTCCCTCCCTCCCTCCGTCCGTACGTCCGTCGTTTTACAGTATTCTTGATAGTTTGTTTTATAATTGTGTGTTTTGTTGAAAATTTCATTGTTATTCTTTGATAGTTTGTTTTATAATTGTGTGTTTTGCTTGAAAATTTCATTGTTATTGTTTGATAGTTTGTTTTATAATTGTGTGTTTTGCTTGAAAATTTCATTGTTATTGTTGACTGATGTTTTCTACCTTTTTTTTTTAGTTGACGTGTGGAATCAAGAGATTTAAGATATTTATCATCGGGCTGGTGACAGTTGAAGGTGTAGCTGTCACAAGTGAAGCATTTTAATGGTAAGTTACCTCCCTTCTTGATTTTGGATAGTTTGGTTTATAATTGTTTTGGTGAAGAATTGAATTATAATTGAAACATATCTATCAGTGGATTGATAACAGCTGAAGACACAGCTAAAAGACATACATCTCTGTTATTAGTAAGATGACTGATGTCAAATGAAGTTGCATGCAATGAAATGTCTAAATAATCTTTTTTGCAACATCCTTGTTAGTTCGTTTTATAATTGTGTGTTTTACTGCAAACGTATATATACTCAACAAGGAAAGTTTAGCAAATATCTGTTATGATGTCTAAATTTGCCATGGTTGAATAAACTTAAAAGAAAACCAGGTCCTCCTGTTGTGTTGAGGCGAAGGTTGATGAAAAAAAGAAAGAACAAAAGTTTGTTTTATTTAACAACGCCACCAAGAGCACATTGATTGTTTTTTTATCTTATCATCGGCTCTTGGACGTCAAACATATGGTCATTCTGACACTGTTTTTCAGAGGAAACCCGCTGTCGCCACATAGGCTACTGTTTTACGACAGGCAGCAAGGGATCTTTTATTTGCGCTTCCCACAGGCAGGATAGCACAAACCATGGCCTTTGTTGAACCAGTCATGTATCGCTGGTCGGTGCAAGTGGTTTACACCTACCCACTGAGCCTTGCGGGGCACTCACTCAGGGTTTGGAGTCGGTATCTGGATTAAAAATCCCATGCCTCGACTGGCATCCGAACCCAGTACCTACCAGCCGCAAAGGTTGATGAGTTTATGTTGTTTGTAAATGGTAAACATCTCAGATGTGAATACTAATTCATAAAAATAGGTTCATTTATAAATGGTATGCCATTTCTTTTAACATTAGCTAAACTTTCGTTGTTGAGAATATTATTATTGTTTAGGAATGTTTTCTACAAAATTTTTTGTGTTTTTTAGTTGACGTGTGGAATCAAGAGATGCAAGATACTTATCATCGGGCTGGTGACAGCTGAAGGCATGGTTACGAGAGTTGGAAGATTTCATCAACATCCTTGCGACAGATGAAGCTAAGTGATATTGAATAAAGTTTGTCACTTTGACATGTTTTTTTTTCCTCATGCATTCAGTTCGAATTGTTCCGCCGGAAAAGATTACTTTTTCCCTCCCTCCCTCCCTCCTCCCTCCGTCCGCACAAACCGTCCGTCGTTTTACAGTATGTCTTGATAGTTTGTTTTATAATTGTTGTGTTTTGTTGAAAATTTCATTGATTATTCCAGTTTTACCATAAAATTGTGTGTTTTGCTTGAAAAGGTCATTGTTATTGTTTGATAGGTTGTTTTTTATAAAATGCCATTTGTTTTAACATTTGAAACTTTCATTGTTATTGTTTACTGATTGTTTTTTTTCTTTTTTTTTTTAGTTGACGTGTGGAATCAAGAGATGCAAGATATTATCATCGGGCTGGTGACAGCTGAAGGCATGGTTACGAGAGTTGGAAGATTTCATCAACATCCTTGCGACAGATGAAGCTAAGTGATATTGAATAAAGTTTGTCACTTTGACAGCCATTTTTTCCTCATGCATTCAGTTCGAATTGTTCCGCCGGAAAAGATAAATACTCCCTCAATTTCCCTCCGTCCGTACGTCCGTCGTTTTACAGTATTCTTGATAGTTTGTTTTATAATTTTTGTTGAAAATTTCATTGTTATTCTTTGATAGTTTGTTTTATAATTGTGTGTTTTGCTTGAAAATTTCATTGTTATTGTTTGATAGTTTGTTTTATAATTGTGTGTTTTTGTTGAAAAATTGTTATTCTTTGTGTTTGTTTTATAATTGTGTGTTTTGCTTGAAAATTTCATTGTTATTGTTGACTGATGTTTTCTACCTTTTTTTTTTAGTTGACGTGTGGAATCAAGAGATTTAAGATATTTATCATCGGGCTGGTGACAGTTGAAGGTGTAGCTGTCACAAGTGAAGCATTTTAATGGTAAGTTACCTCCCTTCTTGATTTTGGATAGTTTGGTTTATAATTGTTTTGGTGAAGAATTGAATTATAATTGAAACATATCTATCAGTGGATTGATAACAGCTGAAGACACAGCTAAAAGACATACATCTCTGTTATTAGTAAGATGACTGATGTCAAATGAAGTTGCATGCAATGAAATGTCTAAATAATCTTTTTTGCAACATCCTTGTTAGTTCGTTTTATAATTGTGTGTTTTACTGCAAACGTATATATACTCAACAAGGAAAGTTTAGCAAATATCTGTTATGATGTCTAAATTTGCCATGGTTGAATAAACTTAAAAGAAAACCAGGTCCTCCTGTTGTGTTGAGGCGAAGGTTGATGAAAAAAAGAAAGAACAAAAGTTTGTTTTATTTAACAACGCCACCAAGAGCACATTGATTGTTTTTTTTATCTTATCATCGGCTCTTGGACGTCAAACATATGGTCATTCTGACACTGTTTTTCAGAGGAAACCCGCTGTCGCCACATAGGCTACTGTTTTACGACAGGCAGCAAGGGATATTTTATTTGCGCTTCCCACAGGCAGGATAGCACAAACCATGGCCTTTGTTGAACCAGTCATGTATCGCTGGTCGGTGCAAGTGGTTTACACCTACCCACTGAGCCTTGCGGGGCACTCACTCAGGGTTTGGAGTCGGTATCTGGATTAAAAATCCCATGCCTCGACTGGCATCCGAACCCAGTACCTACCAGCCGCAAAGGTTGATGAGTTTATGTTGTTTGTAAATGGTAAACATCTCAGATGTGAATACTAATTCATAAAAATAGGTTCATTTATAAATGGTATGCCATTTCTTTTAACATTAGCTAAACTTTCGTTGTTGAGAATATTATTATTGTTTAGGAATGTTTTCTACAAAATTGTTGTCTTTTAGTTGACGTGTGGAATCAAGAGATGCAAGATACTTATCATCGGGCTGGTGACAGCTGAAGGCATGGTTACGAGAGTTGGAAGATTTCATCAACATCCTTGCGACAGATGAAGCTAAGTGATATTGAATAAAGTTTGTCACTTTGACAGCCATTTTTTCCTCATGCATTCAGTTCGAATTGTTCCGCCGGAAAAGATAAATACTTGTCCCTCCCTCCCTCCCTCCCTCCCTCCGTCCGTACGTCCGTCGTTTTACAGTATTCTTGATAGTTTGTTTTATAATTGTGTGTTTTGTTGAAAATTTCATTGTTATTCTTTGATAGTTTGTTTTATAATTGTGTGTTTTGCTTGAAAATTTCATTGTTATTGTTTGATAGTTTGTTTTATAATTGTGTGTTTTGCTTGAAAATTTCATTGTTATTGTTGACTGATGTTTTCTACCTTTTTTTTTAGTTGACGTGTGGAATCAAGAGATTTAAGATATTTATCATCGGGCTGGTGACAGTTGAAGGTGTAGCTGTCACAAGTGAAGCATTTTAATGGTAAGTTACCTCCCTTCTTGATTTTGGATAGTTTGGTTTATAATTGTTTTGGTGAAGAATTGAATTATAATTGAAACATATCTATCAGTGGATTGATAACAGCTGAAGACACAGCTAAAAGACATACATCTCTGTTATTAGCAAGATGACTGATGTCAAATGAAGTTGCATGCAATGAAATGTCTAAATAATCTTTTTTGCAACATCCTTGTTAGTTCGTTTTATAATTGTGTGTTTTACTGCAAACGTATATATACTCAACAAGGAAAGTTTAGCAAATATCTGTTATGATGTCTAAATTTGCCATGGTTGAATAAACTTAAAAGAAAACCAGGTCCTCCTGTTGTGTTGAGGCGAAGGTTGATGAAAAAAAGAAAGAACAAAAGTTTGTTTTATTTAACAACGCCACCAAGAGCACATTGATTGTTTTTTTTATCTTATCATCGGCTCTTGGACGTCAAACATATGGTCATTCTGACACTGTTTTTCAGAGGAAACCCGCTGTCGCCACATAGGCTACTGTTTTACGACAGGCAGCAAGGGATCTTTTATTTGCGCTTCCCACAGGCAGGATAGCACAAACCATGGCCTTTGTTGAACCAGTCATGTATCGCTGGTCGGTGCAAGTGGTTTACACCTACCCACTGAGCCTTGCGGGGCACTCACTCAGGGTTTGGAGTCGGTATCTGGATTAAAAATCCCATGCCTCGACTGGCATCCGAACCCAGTACCTACCAGCCGCAAAGGTTGATGAGTTTATGTTGTTTGTAAATGGTAAACATCTCAGATGTGAATACTAATTCATAAAAATAGGTTCATTTATAAATGGTATGCCATTTCTTTTAACATTAGCTAAACTTTCGTTGTTGAGAATATTATTATTGTTTAGGAATGTTTTCTACAAAATTGTTGTCTTTTAGTTGACGTGTGGAATCAAGAGATGCAAGATACTTATCATCGGGCTGGTGACAGCTGAAGGCATGGTTACGAGAGTTGGAAGATTTCATCAACATCCTTGCGACAGATGAAGCTAAGTGATATTGAATAAAGTTTGTCACTTTGACAGCCATTTTTTCCTCATGCATTCAGTTCGAATTGTTCCGCCGGAAAAGATAAATACCTGTCCCTCCCTCCCTCCCTCCCTCCGTCCGTACGTCCGTCGTTTTACAGTATTCTTGATAGTTTGTTTTATAATTGTGTGTTTTGTTGAAAATTTCATTGTTATTCTTTGATAGTTTGTTTTATAATTGTGTGTTTTGCTTGAAAATTTCATTGTTATTGTTTGATAGTTTGTTTTATAATTGTGTGTTTTGCTTGAAAATTTCATTGTTATTGTTGACTGATGTTTTCTACCTTTTTTTTTTAGTTGACGTGTGGAATCAAGAGATTTAAGATATTTATCATCGGGCTGGTGACAGTTGAAGGTGTAGCTGTCACAAGTGAAGCATTTTAATGGTAAGTTACCTCCCTTCTTGATTTTGGATAGTTTGGTTTATAATTGTTTTGGTGAAGAATTGAATTATAATTGAAACATATCTATCAGTGGATTGATAACAGCTGAAGACACAGCTAAAAGACATACATCTCTGTTATTAGCAAGATGACTGATGTCAAATGAAGTTGCATGCAATGAAATGTCTAAATAATCTTTTTTGCAACATCCTTGTTAGTTCGTTTTATAATTGTGTGTTTTACTGCAAACGTATATATACTCAACAAGGAAAGTTTAGCAAATATCTGTTATGATGTCTAAATTTGCCATGGTTGAATAAACTTAAAAGAAAACCAGGTCCTCCTGTTGTGTTGAGGCGAAGGTTGATGAAAAAAAGAAAGAACAAAAGTTTGTTTTATTTAACAACGCCACCAAGAGCACATTGATTGTGTGTTAGTTTTATTAGAAAGCGTTAACATTATTAATAATAGGAAATGATTTGGTCCATTGGAACCTGTAAGTTTATTATCTTCTGGGACCCGTTAAAACGGGGCCCTGACAAAATACTAAAATGCTATCACGTGTTTTACTGAAGGTTGGAAACCAGGAAGTTAAATAAACGAGATAAAAACGAAACTGTTGCACAGTTCATTGTG
>NC_054710.1:23576902-23606708 GCF_016097555.1 Gigantopelta aegis
TAGTAAGTTGACTCAGTCGGTTATTGTTGTTTGTTTTGTTTTTTGTTGTTGTGTTTTGGTTGGGGTTTCTTTGTGTGGTGGGGGGGGGGGGGTTGGGGGGGGGGTACGGGGGAGGCAGTATCTTCTTTTAAACTATTTTGCGTGGGATGTTTTTTCATATTATTGTTTGGAGTTGTTTTGTTTGTCAGGGGGTGTTCTTGTTTTGTATTTTGTTTTGTTTTATTGATTTTAAACGACGAGAGAGAGAGGAGAGAGAGAGAGAGAGAGAGAGAGAGAGAGAGAGACGAAGGAGCGAGAGGAGAAAAGAGAGAGAAAGAGAGAGAGAGAGAGAGAGAGAGAGAGAGAGAGAGACAGAGAGAGAGAGAGAGAGAGAGAGAGAGAGAGAGAGAGAGGAAGGAAGGAAGGAAGGAAATGTTTTGTTTAACGACGCAATCAACACATTTTTTTACGGTCGGACATACGGATAAGGACCACAGTGATATTTAGAGAAGAAACTCGCTGTCGCCACTTCATGGGCTACTCTTTCCGATTAGCAGCAAGGGATATTTTATATGCACCATCCCACAGACAGGAGAGTACATACCACGGCCTTTGTTACACCAGTTGTGTATTACTGTCTGGAACGAGAACTAGCCCAATGAGCCCACCAGCGGGGAACGAACCATAAATCGATTGCGCTGTACCACTAAGCTACGTCCCGCCCCGAGAGAGTTTATTTTGCGCAAGAATATATATACTCTGTCAAAAAAGAAACACATAGGCGAAATATTCATGGAATTATCTCTTTAATATAAAGTGGCATAATTTCGTTATTTATGATCGTATCACAGTGACATTTGACATGAATATGTGACGATGATGGTGCTGTGGACTGACGGCAGTGGATGCGTTTTCGTTTTAAAACAATGTCGCACGAGGGCGCTGAAATCAGTACCTTGTGTGGCCACCAGCAGCAGCAATCACTGCGCGTCATTTCCTTGGCATAGACTGAATGAGTCTCTGAATTCGGGTAAATGGAATCCTATCCTAGCATGTGACAGTTGCGGAAGCGTCTGAGGCTCCGGGTCACGCTGTCGTACACGTCTGTCCAGTTCGCCCCGTAGATGTTCAATGGGGTTGAGATCTGGCGATCTTGATGACCATGGCAGCACATTAATGTTCTCATTCTATAGGAAATCCATTGTCCTGCTGAAAGAGTTCTCTCTGTCGATCCAAAATGGGAAGCTTGTGACGGCGAAGAATTTCATCCCGGTAGTGTACAGCTGTCAGGTTGTCTTGTACGAACAAGTTCACTCTGCCAGTGTATGAGATGGCTCCCCACATCATGACACTCCCTCCACCGAATCTGTCGACTTGGGCGACGCAGTTGTTGGCAAAACGTTCATTGCGGCGTTTGTAAACATGTTGTCGTCCATTACGTCGCTGTAGAAGGAAACGTGACTCGTCGCTGAACCATACTCACCGCCAGTTACCCAAGTTCCACCACTGTAAATGTCGATGCTGACGTCGCAGGACGGGGCCAACATATGGTCTCCTAGCCCGTAAACCAGCTTTTCGAAGTCGGTTTCGAATGGTTTGTGCAGACACCCTTCTCAAACCAGGTATGCGTCCAGCAGTGTTCGTTGCTGTGGCAGTTCGGAGACGCAAGTACAGAACGCGGATGTAACGATTTTGTGCTGCAGTTGTTATGCGAGGTATACTAGGTAATGGGCTCACACCCAGAGCGAATTGTAACATCTCATTTGGGAAGGTGTATGGTCAGCATATCGCCTTCTCTTCCATTAGCCACAAACAACTAACCATTAACCCCACTTGCGACCATGCTCTTCGACTCAACTCTACCCACTCTGATTTTTGTTTTCGTTCCAACCAGTCCACCACAACTGGACAAAGACTGCAGTATGCGATTTCCTGTTGAGGAATAGATCCCTTGCTGCATTAGGAACAATGTAGTGGTTTTCCTCTGAATTACCAAATATTTGACATCCAGTAGCCGATGATTAATTAATCTATGTATTGTCGTTGAACAAAACAAACCCAGTTTACAAAACGGCAGGGAGCGTTTGCGTCAGTTGAACGCAGAGTGTTCGTTTTCATTACAAACACACGAACGATAAATTGTGTGTACGTATGTGATGTTATCAGCAATGCTAACACGAAGCGGATGTCTTCCTAGTGACAGGGGCAGGAAGGGGGCACCTACCACCCTATTCAGGAAGGGGGGTCAACTACTCTCTTTGCCTTCTTCTTCCCCCAAATAAATAAATAAATAAAATAAAATAAAATAACAAGCCAACTTACTGGTTATTGATATTGACGTTTTAAGTATGTAACCTCCCTGAAATGGTATCTCAGAGCCTCTAGATTTCACAATATCCCCTGCGTAGCAAGGCTCCCCGGAACCCTACAAACAAATCCTAGCTACGGCCCTGGCTTTGCCAGTGCCTAGTGTTGCCAATCAAAAGCATATTACTGAAAGTAATTGCTTCTACCAGAGGCGGATCTAGGGGAGCCCCAATTTGGTGATAGTTATAATGTTATTATATATTAGTTTTCATTTGTTTTTACGATCCCCCTCCAAACCTCCCCCAAAGTTCCCTTGGCATTCCATCTCATGTCACTGGGGCCCCCATAAATCGATTTTCTGGATCCGCCACTGTCTATGTACTTTTTATTTACATTTTCCAAAATCTATTGTGTTATATCGAGCGAATGCCATAACTTATGTTTCCTCATAAAGACTGAACAAAGCGAAAAGGCAATACAAGACGATCAAACTCGGAATACAGCCCACATAAATTTAATTTCAGATCAGCGACTGTAAACGGTTTCGTGGAAATAGTGAAGTTATAAAAATTTAGAAAACGCTAGGTGAACACATAATCGTCCTGTTTGAATATTCATAATCTAACATAACCAATGATAAAGTAGGCCAAAGCTTGGAGACACAAATGTATAGTTGTGAATGACACGCTCTGCTGAGCGTGAGATAAACTCATAAATATTGTCCTTATTCACGACCCATTTGTGTACACATCAAGACTGTAATCATCGCGTACCAGCCTACATTTTAAGAGCGTTTTGTTGTCTATTATTCCAGTTTGTCTTCATGTAACAAGATAACTTTTACCAAAAAATATTGTAGTAGTAGTAGTGGTAGTAGTAATAATAACAATAATAATAATAATAATAATAATAATAATAATAATACAAAATAATAATAATAATAATAATAATAATAATAATAAATATTACTGCAGCAACAACAACTACTACTATTATTATTACTGTTGCTACTACTACGTACTACTACCACTACTATTACTGCTGCTGCCACTACTACTACTACTAATATTACTACTACTACTATTACAGCAATTACTACTACTACCACTACTACTACTACTACCATTTCTTGTAGTACTACTCTTTGACTACTTTTTGGTGGTCGGCGATTGCCCATAAATTACATAGCTTGGTCTCTGACTGTAATGAGAGCGTATTTATGTTCAAATGTCCGTCTAGCTCACTTACAGTCAAGAGTACTCGGGCTACTGCTGCTACTACTACTGTTATTATTACAACTATCACAACAACAACAACAACTACTACTACTACTACTACTACTACTACTACTACTACTACTACTACTACTACTACTACTACTACTACTACTACTACTATTACCACTACTACTACATCTACTACATATGTTTATGAAACCTATATAGTCTAGCGTCTGAGACTCTAACGCTATGGGACCGGCCTTGGTGGCGTCGTGGTTAGGCCATCGGTCTACAGGCTGGTAGGTACTGGGTTCGGATCCCAGTCGAGGCATGGGATTTTTAATCTAGATACCGACTCCAAACCCTGAATGAGTGCTCCGCAAGGCTCAATGGGTAGGTGTAAACCACTTGCACCGACCAGTGATACATAACTGGTTTAGCAAAGGCCATGGTTTGTGTTATCCTGCCTGTGGGAAGCGCAAATAAAAGATCCCTTGCTGCCTGTCGTAAAAGAGTAGCCTGTGTGGCGACAGCGGGCTTCCTCTAAAAAAAACAGTGACAGTTATCTATATATATATATATATAAAACATGTTTGAAATTTATATTCACTAACTTACTTCTCTAATTAGCCCGCTGTCTTCTAAAAACAATTCAGTTTTAGCGTCGCATGAAAATTGTATTTTGGTGTCGTATAGAAATAAATTCCACACATTTCATCAGTAGAATTTTAATGGACACGTTACATCACTAGATATGCATTTTAAACAGTTTTCATCATCATTATACTTCATTAAGAAATGACAGTCATGACTTTTGAAGGACCATTCCTGGCTTCACAGACATTTAATCATGGCCCCTGCTAACACAGATTTTAATGAATAAAACTGAATATTAATTACATTTTCTTGCTTAGAATATTAATGTTTGTACACCATGTTTATAGTAGCTTAAACATAATTTTGTTTTTACATCTACGAAAGTATTGAATTAAAACGTAGTTTGAGCTGCTAATATGAATTTTTTGGTCTGGTGTTGAGCACTTTTGAAATATGCCCAGATGAGGTTAGCATATTCATGCGTAATACCAAATGCATATTGAACGAATGAATGAATGAATCAGTTCATCAACTAAGAAAAACATTGCGTGTCGATGGTAAGTGCATCAATGAAATCATGCCCCTGCGCGTGCTGTAACCTCGCCGTGGTGCAGGGGTGTAACATTCTCTTTGAGAATGGCCAATACAGCACAAAATTGATAAGTGATATATGTATTTTTGCACAGTTCTTTATACTGTTTTTATTTAAATCTTGAATTCTTATATTGATGTTGATCATCACTTTGTTTGCATTACCATAGTTTGACACCTAATAGCCGATGTATATTTCGTGCTGAGGTGTCGTTAAACATTAATTCATTCATTCAATGAAATCATGATGAACATCAATGTAAAAAAAAAAAAACACAGTGTAAATAGCTGTGACACATATGCATATTACTGATAGCTAAATTAAAATTCAGAATAAAATTCGATATCTCTGTTAAATTTCAAAACAAATGTGGATGAACTCGAAATGATTCCATCACATTTCTCCTACAAAATATATGTTTACCGCGTCTGCTTGAGATGATTGCACTCCACCAAATTATGACGCAAGTTGTCATATTACACTGGCAGTGCTCACACGGCGGATGATACCTCTTCGGAATAAATTAATGAGTCAAGTATGCTGGCACGATACAAAACTGTTTCATCCTTCCTGAACCAACAATTGGAGTGTGGAATATCAAGTGTTCATATCCCATATATGACTTATAACCAGTCACCATGCACATGCAAGCACACACTAGCGGGAGCATACACACAAACACACACCACGTGCAGAAAAACGCACACACCACACACACACGACACGCACATGCACATGCACCACAAAGATCACACAAAGAAACCACCCGCGTGCGCACACACACGCAAGTAACAACACACAAATATCACACACACACACACACACATATATATATATATATATATATATATATATATATATATATATATATATATATATATATATATATATATATACACACACACACACACATGTGCGCGAGCAAACAACACCAAAACACACATCACACACACACACACACACACACACACACACACACACACACGCACGCAAACAACAATACACTAACACACCACACACACACACACACACACACACAGCTTACAGTGCACCACGATTGGTATATCAACAGCCCTGGTATGTGCTACCCTGTCTGTGGGATGGAGCATATAAAAGTTCCCTTGCCACTAATAAAACAAACTGTAGCGGGTTTCTTCTCTAAGACTGTCAAAATTATATTGACATCCAATAGCCGATGATTAATAAGTCAATGTGCTCTAGTGACGTTGTTAAACAAAACAAATGTTTATAGGAGGGTTCGGCTAAAGTGCGATAATATGCAGTACATATCTTAAGTCGCCGATCTTGGCCTAATTCCCAAGCTATGTAATTAAAGTTTCTGTCTTGCATAAAATGAATTTTGACCTCCTACAATCATTCTGACGACCAGAAACACAATGGATTTGATAAACTTTATACCTTAAGCTAGATGTGGTAAGCGCAACCGGTGGCGCAGAGGTTAAGCCATCGGACTACAGGTTGATAGATACAGGGTTCGCAGCCCGGTACCTGCTCCAACCCAGAGCAAGTTCTTAAGGAATCAATGGGTAGGTGTAAGGCCATTGCACCCCCTCTTCTCTCACTAACCACTAACCAGACAGCCCAGATAGCTGAGGTATGTGCCCAAGACAGCATGCTTGAATCTGAATTGGATATAAGCTCAAAGATTAGTTGAAATGAAATGAAATGTAAGCGCTATGCAATTCAAGGTGTATAACTGCTAGAAATAAAATGTTTACATTGCCTAATAAGTAGTAGGGCCAACGATCAACTGTCTGGATACGAACTATCGTATCGCAACCCGTGTATCTGGATACGTATTATCGTATCGCAACCCGTGTATCTGGATACGTATTATCGTATCGCAACCCGTGTATCTGGATACGTATTGTATCGCGTCCTCCCCGTGGCGTTGTATCTCTACCAAGCAGTAAGTCTTTGCTCCTAGTCATAACAAACAACATTCACACATATCGTGTTTTATTGAAGGTCAGGAACCACCCGGACCAGGAAGTTAAATAAACGAGATTAAAGCAGTTCCCGTTTTAGTTAGTTTCTATCTGCCGCTTCACCGTGTACAGTTAGAAGTATACATCGAGAGTTAGACTACACGATATTCTAACACTCCAAGAACAATTATGATATATGACTCTTTAATAGCACATACATAGTTATCATTATAGTTAATGGACACAGTTTATTTGTGGATATAATGGAATGCATTTATTATGTTACGCTAATCTCCGTTTTGTTATGGAGTTCACTGCATTATGCCTCAGGTATGTTCTAGTTTTCATTCATATTTAAAGGTAGCTATGTATGGCCGTGTGGGCGTGTGGGCGTGCGTACGTGCGTACGTGCATGTGTGTTTGTGTGTGTGTATGTGTGTGTGTGTGTGTGTGTGTGTGTGTGTGTGTGTTAAATATGGATCTGTTTAATGTTGGTTTGTAACACTGACGTTTTTGTATTTATTTATTAAGGTGCTTGTGTGTGGGGGGGGGGGGGGGGGGGCTGGGGGGTTCCTTTGTTAGTTGTTGTTTTTGTTGGGGGGTTGTTTGTTTTTTTGTTGTTTTTTTCGTTTTGTGCATTTCTAGTTTATGAAGTGTTTTATTATTATTATTATCATCATTATTATTATTATTATTATTATTATTATTATTATTGCTGTTTTTGTGTTATTTTATTTTATTTTAATTACTTCATCAAATGATGGAATTAATATGTTTATTTTATTATTTTATCTAAAATAAGTATTTTGGTTTAACAATAACTGGACTGAATGAATGAATCAGTCCATCAATAAAGCAGCATATGTTTAATTATAACACACTGTAAATAGCAGTGAAACATATACATATTACTGATAACGAAATAAATATTCAGAATAAAATTCTGTATCACTGTTAAATTTCAAAATAAATAAGGATGAAATCAAAATGATTCCATCACATTTCTCCGACTAAATATATTTTTTCTCGTCTGCTCACACGGCGGAGGACGCCTCTTCAGAATAAATGAATGAGTCAAGTATGCGAGCACGATATTAAACTGCTTCATCCTTCCTTCACCACCAACTGGAGTGCGGAATATCAAGAGTTCATTTCCCATATATGACTTATAACCAGTCGCAATACACATGCAGACACACACAGTTCCTGCACCAACAATTGGAGTGCGGAATATCAAGAGTTCATTTCCCATATATGACTTATAACCAGTCACAATACACATGCAGACACACACAGTTCCTGCACCAACAACTGGAGTGCGGAATATCAAGAGTTCATATCCCATATATGACTTATAATCAGACACCATACACATGCAGACACACACAGTTCCTGCACCAACAACTGGAGTGCGGAATATCAAGAGTTCATTTCCCATATATGACTTATAACCAGTCACCATAAACATGTAGACACACACAGTTCCTGCACCAACAACTGGAGTGCGGAATATCAAGAGTTCATATCCCATATATGACTTATAACCATATACATGCAGATACACACGGGCGGGCACATGCACAAACACACTACACGTGCACAAAAACGCACACACCACACACACACACGACACGCACATGCACCACAAACAGCACACACACAAACCACCTGTGTGCGCGCACACACACGCATACAACAACACACAAATATACATCACACACGCGCGCGCAAACAACAACACACAGACACACATCACACACATACACACACGCACACAACAGCACGCTAACACACACACACACACACATACATACACACAAACACACAGACACACACACACACATATATATATATATACACACACACACACACACACACACATACACACACGCGCACATACACACACACACAAACACACACACACACACATACATACACACGCACATACACACAGACACAAACACACACACACACACATACACACACACACAAACACAAACACGCACACACACGATCATGTCCCGATCCTCCCCAGTTTTCAATTAGTGATAAATTGATAATGGATACGGGTAACTGATCAGTGGCTGTTGGGATGACTTGGAGAATAATGACCTGTTACAGTAGTTAAGGTAACGCACTTAATGTTTTAAATGACAAACATTTCACGAATGATACATTGTAATTAACGGGCACATGATGAACGTGGACGCAGAACATAGTTAAATAAGTATGTAATTCAGTAGCTAAGTAAAGTGAAGTTAATAGTTAGGTAAGTAGAGGTATGCAGTATGTAAATGAGTACGTAGTACTCCACTGGTCAGACTAAGCCCACGGCCAAAAGGCTGATATGAAATGAAAGGTGAGTTACACGGGTGGCCACATGGTTGGAGCTCTAGACAAGGACCAGTATGTGGATGCGGACAGCGAAAGAAGTTGAAATATGCAACAGCTGTCCCCTTTATATTTCAAATATGGCGAATGTACACAACATTCAGTTTCACATTGGATATCGAGGTGTCTGTGGATAAATAAAGTTGTCTGTGTCCTGTACCATGCTGTATAGTGTCATAAGGTGACAGTGAAAGAGTCTTCGCCATCCAATAAGGACATATTATCTGTGGATGCCAGGAGATTTCATTGAACTAAGAAAGGCTGCAAAGTCCAAGTTCTTAAAATAATTATCATTTCTTCGTGTATCTCACGTATTACCCGGTCATGATTCTCATTCTCATGTACATTAATACATTTAGGCCGTTTTTCATGAATCGATTTATGAACAGGTTAATTAAAAAAAATATATATTAATAAAAAAAATAAAAAGTATATATACTCTTCAAAAAAAGAAACGCAAAAGGGTACAAATGGGTTATAACTCCGATTTTATGTTTCCTACCGGTTCATGCTTTGTGAATATAAGGTCATTGCATGTCCCAAACACATTCCCACGGTTACATTCGATAAAACGCAGCTACTGTACAATAAAGTTCCAAAATGTGAATATTCGCAAAAACGCAGCCACGTGCAAACCATGTCACCACTGCACGTGCGTTGTCTGCACGTGCAACATGAACACCGACAGTATAAAAGTGCAGGGTGTTCGCTTGCCTGGCCTCTGTATCTGGCCGACAGTTGACAATCCAGGACATGCCACGTCTCCGTGAACCGCAGAGAAACAATGCCATCGGCCGACTAGACGCAGGCGAATCCAGAACGGCCGTTGCCAGGGCATTCCATGTGTCCCCAAGCACCTCCCTAGATCCGGTCGACCACGGGTCACTACCCCCGGGCAGGACCGCTACATCCGGGTACGCCACCTTCGGGAACGATTGACTACTGCCACCTCCACAGCCGCAGCAATACCAGGTTTGCGCAGGATATCCGACCAGACCGTACGGAACCGCCTACGTGAGGTAGGAATTCGTGCCAGACGTCCAGTTCGAGGTGTCATCTTAACACCACAACACCGTCGACTCCGACTGCAGTGGTGCCAGATTCATCGACAATGGCCTCAACTGCGATGGAGACAGGTGTGGTTCAGTGACGAGTCCCGATTTCTGCTCCGACGTCATGATGGAAGATGTCGCGTGTATAGGCGTCGTGGTGAACGTTATGCGGCAAACTGCGTGCAGGAAGTGGACAGATTCGGCGGGGGTAGTGTCATGGTGTGGGCAGCCATCTCACACACTGGCAGAACTGACCTGGTCCACGTGCAGGGCAACCTGAATGCACAGGGCTACATTGACCAGATCCTCCGGTCACACATCGTTCCAGTTATGGCCAACGCCAACGCAGTGTTCCAACATGACAACGCCAGGCCTCACACAGCACGTCTCACAACGGCTTTCCTACAGAACAACAACATTAATGTCCTTCCTTGGCCATCGATATCACCGGATTTGAACCCAATTGAGCATCTATGGGATGAGTTGGACCGACGCCTCCGACAGCGACAACCACGGCCCCAGACCCTGCCCGAGCTGGCAGCAGCCTTGCAGGCCGAGTGGGCCACCATCCCCCGGGACGTCATCCGTACTCTGGTTGCTTCAATGGGCAGGCGGTGCCAGGCAGTTGTCAACACACGCGGAGGCCACACCCGGTATTGACTCCAGATGACCTTGACCTTGGTGGTGTGTCCTATCACTTACTCACAATGGACTAGAGTGAATTGTGAACAATCCTGCAACATTTGGTAATTATCGGACTCACCATTCAATAATTAAATCAATTCTCCAAATGTTACGACAATGTCGTTTTGCGTTTCTTCTTTTGAAGAGTATATATTGTTATTTGGTATCGTCTTATAGCAGGGACGTATCCCAGTGGTAAAGCGCTCGCTTGATGCGCGGTCGGTTTGGCATTGATCCCCGTCGGTGGGCCCATTTTGCTATATCTCGTTCCAGCCAGTACACCGCGACTGGTATATCATAGCCGTAATATGTGCTACCCTGTCTGTGGGATGGTGCATATAAAAGATCCCTTGGCACACAAAAAAAAAAAATGTAGCGGGTTTCCCCTCTAAGAGTATATGTCACAAATACCAAATGTTTGACATCCAATAGCCGATGATTAATAAATCAATGTGCTCTAGTAGTGTCGTTAAACATAACATACTTTTATAGAGGGTTCAACGATAATATGCAGGACATGTCTTAAGTCACCGATCTTAAGTTGTATCCTAACCGTACGCGAGCGACGCAAGCGATATGAGCGAATATTTTTTAGAAATCATTGATTTCAATTGCCGTATCCTAACCTGACGCGTACGGTTAGGATACAGCTTTAACCTAATTCCCAAGCTACGTAAGTAAAGTTTCTGTTTTACTTAAAATGAATGTTGACCTCCTAAAAACATCCGGACGACCAGAAACACAATAGATTTATTAAACTTGATACCTAAAGCTAGATGTTGTAAGCGATATGCAGTTCAAAAGTTGTAACTACAAAATATATTTTACATTGCCTAATAAGTAGTAGGCCCAGTGTCTGTAAGAATCGCGATAAATATGGTATCGCCATCAACTGTCTGGATACGTACTATCGTATCGCAACCCGTGTATCTGGATACGTAGCGTATCGCGTCCTCCCCGTAGCGTTTTATCTCTACCAAGCAGTCAGTCTTTGCTCCTAGTCATAACACACAAAATCCACACATATCGTGCTTTTTTGAAGGTCAGGGGCCAGGAAGTTAAATAAATGAGATAAAAGCAGTTCACTTTTATTGTATCTGCCGCTTCACCGTGTACAGTAATAATTATACATAGAGAGTTAGACTACACTATATTCTAACACTCCAAGAAATTGTGATACAGGACGGTTAAATAATAAATACATATTTGGCATTACAGTTAGTGGACACATTTTCGTTGTTTAATGGAATGCATTAAGTTTGTCCCACTAATTTCTTTTTTGTTATGGAGTTCACTGCATTGTGCTACAGGTATGTTTTTCAAGTTAGCTGTGTATGTGTGCGCGCGCGTATGCGTGCGTGCGTGCGTGTGTGTGCGTGTTTCTGTGTTTTGAATAGGGATCTGCTTAATGTTGGTTTGTAACACTAAAATGTTTGTGTTTATTTATTAGGCTAATGCTTGTTTGTGTTGAGGGTTTTTTGTTTGATTGTTTTTTTTTGTTTTGTTGTTTGTTTGTTTTTTGTGGGGTTTTTTGGTGGGGGGGGGGGTTGTTGGGGGTGTTTTTTGTGTGTGTTTTTTGTTTTTTTTTTGTTCTTGGGTTGTTTGGGGGGGGGGGGGGGGGGTATGGTTGTTGGTTTGCTTTGGAGGATTTTTGGGGCTCTTTTTTATTCTTTTTTGTTATTGTTATTTTCGGATTGTTGTTTTTGTTTGTTTGTTTGTTTTTTTTTTTTTTTTTTTTTGTGGGGGTTTTTGTGGGGTTTTTTTTTGGGGGGGGGTATTTTTCTGTTTTAAGTTGTTTTTAGTTTCTTGTTTATTATTGTTCGTTTTTTGCGTTTCTAGTTGATGGTTTTTTTTATTATTATTACTACTACTACTACTACTACTACTACTACTACTACTACTACTACTACTACTACTATTATTACGATTATTATTATTGTATTATTTTGTTTTGTGTATGATCAAATGATGGAATTGATATGTTTATTTTATTATTGTATTTAAAATAAGTATTTTGTTTAAACAATAAGTGGAATGCAATGTTATGTGTTCAGTCTGTGTTATGATTAAGGAGAAGGTTTTCCCAATGATAACATACAGGACAAAAATGTATAGAGTAGTTGTTAAAAGGTTCAAGAAAAAGAATCACCACAGAAATTCTTCCACAAAAAAACACAAATCGTAAAATAAGAACACCAAGACAAGACTTTTTATACACCCGGGCCGTTGCATAACGGCATGAGAGGAATATATACATACACATTGCATATGTTGTTGGCTTAAAGAGAATCTTTTTTATGGACGTCGTTAAATAAAATATTTCATTCCTTCTTCCTTTTTTATGGATGCCTCGATAGCTCAGAAACGTATCGTGGCAAATCTGCCAGTTGGGGACAATTTGTGCACTTGAACGGAATCGACCGCGTAGCTTGTAGTCCCCATGCATATGGTTGAGTTAAAGAGCATCCTTTTTAAGGATAACTCGATAGCTCAGAACGTATCATGGCAGTCTGCAAGTTGAGGTCGATTCGGTGCCGCAGGTTCGAGTCCCAGCAAGGATTTAAAGGATTTAATTATCCCCATGCGCCAGTGCGTTAATATCTATGTATGTAATAGTCAACCTCGACATATATACAGTATATAGATATTCTTACATCAGTACATATATACGTACGTATGTACATACATATCGGATACCCCCTTATATTCGGGTACGACGAAACACCGAAAAGGACCGAAACGAACCGAAACGGACCGAAACGAACCGAAACGGACCGACAAAACACCGAAACGGACCGAAAAGGAACTAAATGGACCAAAACTGACCGAAATGGGACAGAAACAGACCGAAACGGATCGAAATGGATCATAAAGGACCGTAAAGGACCGAAATGGGGCGAAATGGGCCAAAGTAACACTGGAATGAGACTTTAAAAATCATAACTGAGTTGATAGTACAGCTTAACTTTTTTCCAGAATTGTAATTCCATACTGTGCAAATACTGTATTATAGTACATTAATATTATGCAAACAATTAACATTGTATATCTTAGATTGCATATTTCAGAAGTTTTGACAGCTGTAAGTGATACGCACGCACACAATAGACATGAATTTGGGTATTGGTAGAACATGTGTTGAAGCCCAAAATGACCCAAGTACCCAAGATGTCCCAATTGGTATTGACAGGGCATGTGTTGAAGCCCAAAATGTCCAAAATGCCCAAGATCGGTTATTTGCTCCACCTTATTGGTGTTGTAATATATATATATATATATATATATATATATATATATATATATATATGTGTGTGTGTGTGTGTGTGTGTGTGTGTGTGTGTGTGTGTGTATAATAGTAAACATCTAATCAATCTAATTAAAATTAGCTCCACTATTACATATGGATCTAAAGACAGCCAGTTGGAGCTCATGTCCACCAATCAAAACCTTACTTGCAGAATCCTGCCAGTGATTTAAAACTAACAACACTGCGTAGTCCCCAATGCCCAGGTAACATTTCGTCTGTAAATAATAATTTAAATATTGACCAATCACACTTCGCCTTTTATAACGTTATTTGGGAGCATACAAATTCTAAAAATATCGGGCGAGTCTATTTTAGTGGCCGCAGTACAGCGAACCATACCAATACGTACAGTTATCAGTCTTCAATTTTACATTAAACATTATTTATTTATTTATAAAATTAAAAAAAACTAAATCAGTCTTCAGTTTTACATTACAAATTATTTATTTTATAAAATAAAACATGTTTTAAGGCATTCGTAATTCACACGAAACATGTCGTATACCCTCAGGATAATTCGGAATGTTTTCAAATTATTTTTAAATCACTGGCAGGATTCTGCAAGTAAGGTTTTGATTGGTGGACATGAGCTCCAACTGGCTGTCTTTAGATCCACATGTAATAGAGGAGCTAATTTTAATTAGATTGACATCTAATGTGGCCGATTAATACAGGTAAAAACGTTTATTTGTACAGAATTAAATATATATCTATGTCCCCATATTTTGCATCCATATAATAAAACTGGAAGAACCATTGAATGGAACATTTTAAGTTTACATTCGGTTGATAGATAGTTGTCCTTTGATTTTGTTAGGACGTTGCGCACAGTATTCCTGCCAATTTACGTAACGTCAAAAACGTCAGAAAAATTGACAATTGTAAAAACGCTTCAATGTTTGCGTTGCGCCAGTTGTGTATCTGTCGTTACTATTTGATGTATTTTCCTTTTGCCACTTACTGGATTAAAGTTATCAAATCTGTCCCGAGGGGTTATTTCCGCGTAGAAAAATGTCCTACGTTTGTAAATAGCCGATTTTGGTCTTTCTAGTGTATGACACGCAAACTCAAAGAAATCTTTTGCATTTTGAATGGTATGCGGTCCACGAAAAATAGCTAAGTCGGCTTGTTTTTTTTTACAAAGCCACCCGCTGCATCTTGAGGACCTTTGGCGTGGCTAGTCTTAAACTAATGTCGTATGAGTTTTGAGTATCCTAGTTCCAATAAGTAAGTACTAACACACCCCATGCAGTATCGGCTGTTATACTGACTACTGCACCCACCAGTAAACTCGTGCATAACTGTTGTATCAGAGAAGTAAGTACTAACATCCCCCATGCAGTATCGACTGTTATACTGACTACTGCACCCATCAGTAAACTCGTGCATAACTGTTGTATCTGAGAAATAGGTACTAACATCCCCCATGCAGTATCGACTCTTATACTGACTACTGTACCCATCAGTAAACTCGAGCATAACTGTTGTGTCAGAGTAAATATGTAGGAGATAATCTGAAACGAGTTTCTGGCTGTGATATGTGAAATGGCGGTCATGTTGTATATCAGGAGATACAATATTAATTCAATATTAATATAATTATACAGCAATATATAACTGTCTGTTTCATATTACGTAAATACTTATCTAGTGAATTTCGTTTTGATATAAGGATATATACTTTGTGTGTGTTCTTACTATGCAGGTCTAGTTCATCCATTCATTCAGGCATTCATTATTAAAACAAAATAAAGGATAAAAGATTACCGTGCGATGTCATGGTTTATAGCGCATAGCTTCAAACATTAAATAACTGAAAACTGATTGTCGGTAAATATAAATATTATTTCTATGGCATACATTATCTATATTTTATTGCCCAAGTTAGCAATACCTTTACTAATATACCTGTATTTGAAAACAGATTATGTTTCTTTGTTTCCCAATGTAGTCCAGGCAGTTATGTAAATTTGCATTTGTTTTTTGCTCAAGTCAGTAAAATGCATTTCTTTTTATTCTTAAGACTATCCAGAATTAGAAATCCATTGGTAGCATTTTTTTCAGTCATTTGATCATGATGGCCATCTTCAAATTCAAAATGGCCATAATGTTGGGATATTTTACATATATTATGACTCCTAGTTGTCATAAAAACACAATTGTTGTGTCTATTTATATTTTTGAGGGCAATGAACTTGCTGATAACATTTTATTTAGTCATTTAGGCATGACAGCCATCTTGAAATTCAAGATGGTCACCAATTAAATATTCTTATATATATATATATATATATATATATATATATATATATATATATATATATATATATATATATATATATATATATATATATATATATATATATATATATATATAGATATATTTACTCACAGTTGACCCACAACAATAATGTAGGTATATGTTTACATTTATGAAGTTGTAAAAACTAAAATTGTTGTTTGACCTAAGCATCCATCTTGAAATTCAAAATGGCCACCATTTTAATATATTTTTCCATATATCTCAACTCTCGGTTAACAGAAACACAATATTTTTTTTTATCTATATGCACATTTAGGTAGCCATGCATTTATTGATGACATTTTTATAGTCATCCAATCGTGGCAGCCATCTTGAAATTCAAAATGGCCACCGTTTTAATGTATTTTTCATATATCGTAACTTCCGGTTAATGCAGAAGCACAATTATTTTTGTCTGTACATTTTTAGGATCAATGAATTAAAGGGTGACACTTTTATAACCATCCTCCAGTCATGGAACCACGTTAAAATTCAAAATGACAGCCATATGGAGATTTAAAAATGGCCACCAATTGTATCATTTGGCAATCACTTTTCCCCATAGTCCACATACATTTTATGTGAAATAATTAAAATAATGCATTGCTAATGACTTTCATGTTCTAGATTTTAAACTAATAAAATAGAGGAACAGACCAATGGTAAACTGTAATTCACAATGACACATTAGCAGGTAGTACTATACCAAATAACTTCCAGCTGGGTCAAAGTTCGAGTTTATCTCAGAAACGAGCAGCTTGACCCCCATTTTTTTCTGATTCACTTTAAGTGTAAGGGGTGGTAGTATTTATATCCGTGGCGTTTATGTCGGTTGATACGTTGCAGGTAGGAGTTTTAGCCGCATATGTTACTATTGTCGTCTATGGGATTTGATTTGGTAGTATACCCCCTATAGCACATAGTCAGTGCATAATAAAAAATATTATGATTTTGTCATTTTATTTAATTAAACTATACTGGTTGATTAATTAGCCATCACTCGATCATGCAAGTTCACAATGACCTTGACCTTGACAATAATCTCTGTACATGGCTCTGAATGGAGTTTGAATCAAAGTTAGCACTGAAGAAATATTTGTTTTGGCCTATAATTCATACTGTAAAGATTTCAATAATTTCTTTTTACATGGTATTTGACTTGCCATACACAACTGCTCTTAAATATGGTATTATATATAGGCAACCTGAACTAAGATTTTAATAGCAATTTATTTTTATATTAAAAATAGCATGTGCCAATAGTGGGTTAATGTCTTTAGTTTTCATTAACATTGTTAATTTTTTATGTATGAAATTCTGAAAACTCAAATTTGTAAAGAAGTTGATTTTTATTGTCATTTTGACATATTTATAGGGTGCTAAGTTATATTTTAGACAAATTTGTAGTTTTATGCAAAATTTAAAGTAAATTTGAAGAAAACCTTTACCAAAAACATAATTAAATTTGTTGTCACTATTGTGCCTTCTGTTCTTATTTGTACATAACAATAAGGTTGTTAAACATATACTTAGATCTCCAGATCATTTTTGTTTCTTAATAATCACTTAGTTAGCTCTCATGAAAAGCATTTTGAGTTTATACTAGATTCAGAACCAATTTGTTCAGATTTGATTATCTGCCTTGGATTAAGTTGATAATTTATTTTATTGTTAAAGCTGTATTACTTAATGTTACTAGCTAAATAAAATGCTGGATTACAGATTGTAGGAATACATCTAATGTACATATTGTATTCATCCGGATTAGAAAATAATGCAAGCAAATAGATGTTCGGGTAATTTTGTCATTTAAAAATAATTTTTTTTAGTAATTAATCAAAAATAAATGTGTTAAAGCTGCATGATTATTCCAGATATCACAACTATTAAAACCTCCAACTACAGTAGGCTATAAATAAAATATAGTCAGGAATATTGGTGGCTGCCAATAGTTTTGATGGTTCATTATGAAAATCAGCATGGCCGATGGATTTGAAATTCCCACACCTGGTAACTTGAAGACACCCACACCCAGCATACAGGATTTCCTCCCAACACTAATGTTCAGGACATTAAGTCATTACTTCATACAGGTACAGTCATGTTTGTGTTTCCTTCCTCAGACAGTGTATTTTTTTAATACTGATATTTCTTTGATGTGCCTGTTAAGGTCTTCATAATCTAGGGGTCAATCAAGTGCATGTGTTTTAATGGAATTCTTTAAAGGGGTATAGGTACTCTGACTAACTTTGTTGTCTCTACATATATACCTGAGTACACACACCCAACTGAAAGTAAATATCTTCAGGAGTTTTATTTTAAAACATTTTGTTGTTTAATATGACATATTGCATTTGTACAAAACTATATGCAATATATATGCTTTTTGAGGTGTACATTATATTAGGTTGCACTGTAGAAACAACAGTTTCAGTGAGGTTGTCAGTTTATGTCAGAATACACCAGATCCTGGTTGTCATAAAGACACATAGCTGGACACTTTTTGAAAAATGTATGTTATCAGTATAGGTAGTACTATACCAAATAACTTCCAGCTGGGTCAAAGTTCGAGGTGCACCCAACTTTTGATAGAGAAGTGAACACCACAAGTCCTGTGATTGGTTATAAATGTGAGTGTGTTGGTTGTAAAAAATAATAGTTTCATCTGAGTAAAATAAATGTGCAGTTTTATTTCATCTAGTACCAATGTGTCAAGTAGCCTTGTGCTTGAAACATGTATGGGGTACCTGTAAAAAAAAGTACTCGAATTTTGTGCGAAACTAGGGTAGTCATAGACGCTACCCGTTATCTCAGAAACGAGCAGCTTGACCCCCATTTTTTTCTGATTCACTTTAAGTGTAAGGGGTGGTAGTATTTATATCCGTGGCGTTTATGTCGGTTGATACGTTGCAGGTAGGAGTTTTAGCCGCATATGTTACTATTGTCGTCTATGGGATTTGATTTGGTAGTATACACCCAGCAGGGCTCACCCATTTAGTATCTGGTTAATTGAATGCTGTTTAAATTAGCTACGTTTTAATAACTTCTTAAGAAATATCCTACATACATGTATCTGAAAATTGACTAAAATTAATTATTTTCCATTGTGACCCCTGATTAGGCATCTGCTTCGTCTGTAATGGCATGTGTATTGCAGCATCCATCACTACTTGTAGAGTTCTGTACATTGCAGGTTGTATTCCTTGCAGGTTCATCTACCTGAACACTTACTGATACCACAGTGGCATCTGGTCAGTTCTATCACAGTATCTGGTGCAGCTTGCACCTTCAACCACATTTACAAATATATCCTCCTTGATCCAACCATGGGTCTAGATCACTGGATGTAGCATGGAATCCTAAGCTAGGATATTTGCTTGGAGATATGCTCTTTGGGTATGCTGTTATTAGATATTTGGCAGTGTTTCCACACTTTGGTTTGGTGATGGTGTCTTGAACTTCTATCCTCTCAGAATGGCTGCATCAATTGTACAAATGACCCTTGAGCTTAGTACCATGAAGTACTGACCTCTTTGTATGATTCATCAGTAATTCCAAGCTGCCTGAGAGCTTCATCTATAGTCAATGGAGCTTTCCCGAATACATTCAATAACATGTTTGCATATACCATCAATTTGTTCCGTTGTGTTACTGCATGCAACCCTGGTAATGTTGATTTTCTTTCTGAACCCAGTTCATCATCAATTAGTTGCATGTTGATCTGGTTGCGTCTGTAACGATTATTAGTGGGATCAGTGTGTGTGATCTTCTCAGGATAAGAACTAAGTCTGTGTCTGGTGCAGAAAATCACTTCGAATCTGCCATATAACGTGTCAGTGAAAAGAAGCATTTCCTGCATGCTTTGATTCACTATTAGATGGTTACATGGGTGTAAGATTTATTTTTAACACAGTAATATTTATGATAGATGACATCAGATATTTGCACTAACCAGGTTATAGATTTTCGAAGCTATCTGAGCGCTACGATATCGAAAACTATTGCAGGCCATGATGTGACAATGATCAGGCCAGGCAATGAAGTAGATTTCTACATCAAAGACACAGACTGTTGGGTTTGTATCACCATTAGGATACACAAATAATTATATGTAAATCACAACCATATCAACCTGCAAGCATTGTATAATGAACTGTATCCAGAGATAGACTCGGATTACCAGATGTTCATGCTGTAACTGAATATAACACAACAGGACAATTGGTGATGGTGGACATCAATAAAGAGAATTCAATGTATTCACGAAAGCTCCATATATAAGTAACACCAAAGTCAGGTTGGAATCGGTGATGAACCATACAAAGAGGTCAGTCAAAAATGTGAAGATTTCACTGCATGGAACCACGCATAAGGGTCATTTCTACAACTGATGCAGCTACTCTAAGATGAAAAGTTCAAGAAACCATCACCAAACCAAAGTGTGGAAACACTGCCATCTACCTCTGGCGTATGAACACGGCATATCCAAAGAGCACATTTCTGAGCTCAAGATGTCATGCTACATCTGGACGTTCCTGATCCATGCAAGCTTGGTTGGGTCAAGTGGCTTGGTACATTTGTGACTGCTGTCGGGGGGAGCAAGCTGCTCCAGAAGCTATGGTAGAACTGATCAGATACAATTGTGGTGTCAGTAAGTGTTCAGATAGGTGTACTGTAATTTAGTGTAAGTGACACAACCTTCAATGTACAGTGCGTTGCAAGCGTGAAACTGATGAGGACTGCTACAATATGCATACTATTACAGATGAAGTAGATGCCTAATATGTTGTTATGAATTACAATTTACAGTTGGTATATTCCTTTATTTTATTAGTTTGTCATTAGTATTGCAATATTACAATTATTTGACCTAAAACTGTACTAATGAACACACAACTTGCATTTGTATGTAGACTAGGAGAAAACGTATTTGCCAAATGATTACCTTGGTGGCCATTTTAAATTTCCACTTGGCTGTCATTTTGAAGTTTAAGATGTTTGCCTTAAATGGATGACTATAAATCTAAAGAATTAGATTCATTGACCACTGGAATATATATTTAGACAACAAAATTGTGCTTCTCCATAAACCATGAGTTGAGATACAAGATAAATGTATTAAAATGGAGGCCATATTGAATTTCAAGATTGTTTTCATGAGTTAATGACCATATAAATGAAAACCATCCAATGCATGGGATACAGAAATGTACGTGGACAAAACATTATGTTCCATGTTAACCGGGAGTTGAGATATTTAAAAAAACAACAATTAAAGTTGTAGCCATTTTGAAGTTCAAGATGGCTGCCAAGATCAGACAACAATTTTCCTTTTTACAAAATAATCATCTGAGCTCATAGACACCAACATTATTTTTTGTGTTTAATGGGAGTAAAGATAGAGAAAAAATATAATAAATGACGTCCATTTTGAATTTCAAGATGGTTGCCATGTGAGATGAATAATAATAAAAAAAGATTTTATTTCACTAACATAATATATTTAAATAGAACCAAAAATATGTTTCTATGTTAAATGGGAGTGGAGATATACAAAGAAGTTATATGAAAATAACGGCCATTTCAAGATGGCTGACATGATAGTGGTCAGAAAAAAATGCTACCAATGGATTTCTAGTTCAGGTAGGTCATGGGAACATATGACCAAAATTGTATTAACTTGAGCAAAAAAAAATGCAACCTTCAAAAAATGAACATAACTCCCTAGACTAAATGTTCCAGTTATACAGGGACGCGTCAAACTTCTAACGCCGGCTATTTTGAGTGATCTGAGAAAAACGTGTTCATGTTTGAACAAATGAACAGACAGTCGTTATGTATAAATGATTCAGTCACCAAAACAAGGAACTCGAAATATATCAGATTTAAAACTACATATTTGTGTGGTTGTTTTCACCAGTACACTTAAAATTTCACTTTTTATACTCCAAGTATGCATTGTTTAGTGATCTGGGAATGTATATAGCTAGAAAACAAATTTTGAAATTAAAGAATATTTTTTTAATCCATCTGAACAATAAAAGAAAAAAACTTGATTGTAATGCAAAAATATTACTCATACTCTTAAATTTACGCTAATTAAGCTTCCGTTTTAAATGCTGTTATATTTTTTCCATTCAAATTTAGACGGTCAGTTGAGCAGTCTTGTCTACCATTTTTGGGTCATTCATCAGCTGTTTTTAACTGCCCACAGTCCAAACTCGGATGACGTCAGCATAGACCACTGACGTCAACGACACCTATCTAAAATTTCCCATAATATTATTTGCATGTGTTTTTAAGCAATGATGTTTGAAACTAAAGTAACCCGTTACACGTTAAAAAACGACATTTGTTAATCTAACGGAAAAGATAAAACATTTTATATATATATATATATATCTCCAAAATGGAGTTATTAATAAGAAAATATTTTTCTTCAAACAAATTAAAACGTTTAAATCGGTGGACCCATTGGGCTATTTCTCGTTCCAGCCAGTGCACCACGACTGGTATATCAAAGGCCGTGGTATGTACTACCCTGTCTATGTGATGGTGCATATAAAATATCCCTTGCTGCTAATTGAAAAGAGAAGTCCACGAAGTGGCGACAGCAGGTTTCCTCTGTCAATATCTGCTGTGTCCTTATCCATATGTCTGACGCCATATAACCGTAAATAAAAATGTGTTGAGTGCGTCGTTAAATAAAACATTTCTTTCTTTGTAAATCAAACACACACACGTACTCTCACACACACATACACGCGTGCGTGCACACACACACACACACACACACACACATACACACACGCAAAGATTGCCTGTCTTTGAAAGTTGTTTATATTTTATTCGTGTATCCGTTTATTTTCAGGAATAAATCTTTTCATATACGAAAAAAGCGACAGGGATGTTGTGGAGAAAGGGGATCAAGTGGAATTAATATGCCATGTTACGAATTCAAATTACCTGAACACCGAGATATATTTTGAGCGAATACCACATGGACAGCTAACTATTAAAAGGTCGTGTCAGATAGGGCAGCAGGACTCAAGTTGTGCATCAAGTCAAAGTTATTGCTGTTACTCTAATAAATATAAATACTGGGATAATAGTGCTTACAGATACATACACTACTATACAGTAGGACTAACAATATACAAGGCGGATACTCAACATGCAGGACAATGGCAGTGCACATCTGAGAACAACGTTGTAAGTAACAACATAACGATCACTGTTTTGTGTAAGTATTCATGTACATACATATTTCTATGCACCTTAAACTTATGTCTATTCTGTCTGTGGGAAGATGCATGAGCAGTTCGTGGCGGAACGACAACGGGTTTCCTGTCTAATTACCACTCCGTAGTCTTTAATCGTATGTAAGACGCCATGTATACGTTTTTAAAAATGACGTGTTGAGAGCGTCCCTAAATAAAACATTTCGTTTTTGTTTCTTAAAGTTACGTGGATTTGCCTAGTCGTTTCAAACCACAGTTTCACTTATGTATATTTCTCTCTCGATGCTGCTTGGGGATGTGAGGTGCAGACGTATAATTAGGAAACAGTCCTAATGCTTTTCCGATTTGCCGACGTAGATCGGTGGTTTTGTTATCACTAATGTAGTTTTATTGTTGCATTATACATATATATATATATACATACATACATACATACATACATACATACATACATACATACACATATATATATATATACATATAGATCTGCAGAAATGATAAAAGTGATATTCGGTGAATAATCATGTTGAGGTTATTTGTTTTCAGGCAACTTTCGCTAAATGTGTTGGGTTTCGTTTTGTCATGCCCCATGGGTATCATACATTAGCAGTGGCTGTGGTTCAACACATGCACTAGAAACGTAATATTTCAAACATTTGCTCCACAAGTGAGAGCCACCTCTAATCTATCAATGTTGTTCCAAGATAGATTCGTTTGTATTAGGATAAACGGTGGTTGAAAAATATTAAAGTGCTAACTTTAGTTTCAGAAGACAGAGAGCGCTATCATAATTACATTCAGCAGGGTGTATAACACAACCTGTCATGTTCTTTTCAATGCGTGGATTAGATCAACATAATTATGGATGTAGTAATGCATTAATATCCAATTTTTGGAAACCGGCCTCGGTGTTTTACTGGTTATGCATCGGGCTTGAGTCTGGTAGATACTAGGTTCGTATCCCACCTGAGGCAATGGGGGATTTTTTTATGCCAGTACTGGCTCCAACCCAGAGTGAGTGCACCGCTAGGCTTAATGGGTAGGTGTAAGGCCACATGCACCGAGTTTCACCCACTTCACGGGTGCGATTATGGGTGTGTCTCTCGAGTATATAACCCCACATGGGAGATGATTACCTGGCATACACTGCAGGTTCAGTGTACCCCGGGCTCAGGTGATACCGAGATAGCTCAACAGACAGCAAGCGTGGAGCACGGTCCTGTCAGTAGTCCCATACCGAAAGGGAAATATTGCGACTTCACCATTCATCTAATCATCATCCATGCTTGTAATGTCAAAACAAAATGTCTTTGTTTCTGTGGTAAATGTTTGCGGCGTTTAAAAAAAATTAAAAATAATACAATTGGAAATATATACAGCTGAATCACATACAAGTGTATTAATGCAATTCATAAATAAGTAAACTTGAATATAATAAACTTTGTTGTTTTGATCGTTTAAGTTGTGGACTCGTCAGTATGCCTATTTAGATGTGGTCATGTTATGTTTTGTTAGTATCTTCCAAGTCCTGCAATGCTATCATACATTTTCCATTCCTAAGGATATAGGCTTTGACAAAAATCACTATGAGCATTCGTACCCTCAGGTGGTATTGACCTACCACTCTGGCTCATGGACTAACATGCCAGGACAGTTTTATTTTGGGGTTGTTAATTTTTTTCGGGGTGGGTGGGTGTGGTTGGGGTTTGTTTTGGGGGAGGGGTTCTCACATCGAACTCTTAAGTGGAGTCGTTAACCTTTATATTACCTAGATTTATTTACTGTTATTTTAACGTACACTATCATGCTACCTGTCTGCATTAATTGACTCTGTAAATTGTATTTAACTACTCTCAGTTAACGACAGACGCCTATGTAAATGGTCATAATAACCTAATATATTTATGCCTATTTCACAATGAGAACTATTTGTTCAAGTCAACCCATCAGCTAGTATATAATCTTTGACTGGCCATTTCATTAAGTACGGTCGCGTGGTAAAAACCAAACATGGTCACATGGTGGCATTGAACGAAGAGTTTCTCGAAGAATGACTGTGGTACCAGATGTATTTATTAGGAGTACAAAAAGATGTCAGCCCAGTTTCCTAGAAACATTCAATTCAAACTGGATCTTTACCGCGGCACGCAAAACAAGTCGCCTACCAAGCTGAAATATGACTCCAGAGTGAACAGTTAACAAAATGCACACGCTCTTGTGGGTGAAGATGGATTTTTAATAAACAACCAGTCTTTATTCCTGTGTGGCATACTCTACTTGTGGTATCCAAGGCCTACAGTAAAGTGATTAAGTGGGTGTCGTCCCATCACGTCTATTTCTCGATCTGTGCCAATTGTTCTAAAAGATAAGATCAGAGCATTACTTACTTAATAATAACAACACATTACTTGAAATGCTTGGGTGCTTGATAAATGGATTTGTTTAAAATATATAACCATCTTTCTATTCGTTCGGACCTGTTAAGTAATAGCATTTTATGAAATAAAGTATTTAATTGCATTGACTAATATAAACTGAGAGTCTGAGATGTCTCCAATATGTTTTGCATTTGTTTGCTTAGTAGTGATATTACGCGAGGTATAGTCGAGTACTATATTAACACATATCAAACGTTCACTTTTAAAATTTCAAACTAGTATTCCTTAAGTATTAATCACTCACATGTTCATTAAATTGTTTTAATACTTTTATAAAATGTTTTATTTTTACATTTTGTGTTTCTTATTCTGTTAATATAAAATTAATTAATTGAAATGTGGATTGGTCCAAATAGAGGTAACAGTCAGTTGATTAGCAATTCACTGAATCATTTCTACAATTTATTTTATTGTTCGACCAAATGACATTTTGACCAAATGGGAGTGAATCTTTAAATGGGGTTGCAAATTTGAGGGTGTGTGGCTACATGTGCAATAGAGTCCACTAAAATGTATATGTGTCTGTGAGAATCAAAGGTTCATTAAAAATTGCATGCCTGCACTGTAGCGTATGCAATCAGCAACACATCTTCAGTGGTATATACTTAATCCATAATCGAGTTAATGTATGACATGACTACAATATATTCCTTATTAATATTAAAGGTTTTCGTGAATACATTAATTATCTTGTACTTTGTGTCGTTAAAGTATATTTAGAACACAAGACTAAAGCGATAAGCAGTAACACACAACATAGTTTTCCTCAATAATTGTTCTCTGTATTTCGTTTCTTTTATAAACAAATCTATCTCGTGATATTTTGAATAATATAATAGCATTCCTTGTCCCTAAAATGTAAGGTTAGACCAAACAATTGCGATACTAATATATTTGTCCATGGCAGCCATCTTGGAAATCCAAGCTGGTCACTATAATGCATCTTGGACAATTGGTTTCTATTAAAACGTTGTAAATGTGGACGACATTTGACGCTTTTGTCAGGAACATTCACATCATTTAGCTCGGCTGCTGGAAATATATAATGAAAACGGTCGCCATTTTGATGACGTCATTTGAGGATGTTCCTCTTCAAGAATTATGGGTAATTTTCTCAAGACATATACTATAAAAAAATACCAAAATAACTGGTAGTACGGTAGTTGCCACTTGACCTCCAAAATGAGTCTCAATCAGTTATAGGTGATAATAGTGCTCAATATGTAATTCTGTCTTGCACTGAGAAAGGACATAACAGATAAGTGGTTTAGGTTATGATGCATAAAAGTATAAATAAGCAACCAATTGAAACAAAACATTTTGTATCGGTAGTAAACACCCTCTTGGTAATAAAAAGGTGAATAACTAATTGTTTTAATTATGCACATATAATAATATAATGGTTCTGGCACTAACCCCTCGCATTGTGTCAGTCATGGTACAAAACAGTTATAGCATGATTTTGATTCAGGGAATAAAACAGTTTCTAATATCGTTGCATACATTTCGCATGCAATATCTATTCATCTCTCTGTTCAAATTCATTATTCGTCTCCTACTGGTCCAACCGGATGAGACTCTAGGTTTCATTTCCGTCCTACTGTCTGTATGTCCATCTCTCAGTCTGTGTTCGTCCGTCTGTCCCACTTACAGTTTTTCGGATGTTTTTTCACAATGTCTTGAGATACTGAGCTAAAATGTTGTGTATAGCTTTACAATATACTATTACAGATCAATTTTGACTTTCATGAAGTGTTATGTCCGTTGAACTTAGAATATATGGAAATTTGTTTTACGGTCTTTTTCCCCAATGCCCCAAGATAATGAGATGACATTTTGTGTATAACTTTACTATTACAGATCATTTCATTTCATTTGCACTTGTTTCCGTGTTTATATACAAGTAAAGTTCAAGCACGCTGGGCATACACATCACCTATCTGAACTGTCTCTCCAGGACAGTAGGTTAGTTGTTAGTGGTCACTGAGAGAGAGAAGAGGGTGTAGTGGTCTTACATCTACCCACTGAGTCGTTAAAACTCACGTTGGATGGGAACAGGTACCGGGCTGCGAACCGAGTCTTATGTGTGATGGCTTAACCACAACACTACCGAGGCCAGTATTATAGATCAAGTTTGATTTTCATGACGATTTACCCATTTTTGACAAAGTTATAAACATTGAAATTAGGAGCATTGAGCAGAAATTGTGTGTACTTAGCTTTATCAACTACTATTACAGAAACATTTGACATGACGATTTACCCATATTTGAAAGAGTTATGGCCCTTGAACTTAGGAGATACGAAAATTTGATTATTTTTTTGCAATGCCTACATGTTGCGTTCAAAGATGAATGTAATTATGAAACCCTACATGGGCGCATTCACGGTTTGTTGGTTGTCTTGTGTGTATGTGTGTATGTGTGCGTGTGAGTGTGTGTATGTGTATGTATGTGCGTATGTGTGTATGTGTGTGTGTTTGTGTGCGTGCGTGTGTGTATATGTGTATGTGCGTGTGCGTGTGTGCTTTTTTTTCGCAATTCGTGACAGTTTACGACCTTAAAATACACATTTGTAGATTTTGGTTCTACAATATATGTTGATCAGTTTGTTTCTGTTTTCAGATGGTCCTGGACATGTTAGCATTACTGGAAACCAGCCAGAGTTCATTGCTGATGGAGTTAGGACACTTTATTTGAAATGCATAACAACAGCTACTGTAGGCCACGTAACTTTTAAATGGATAAATGAAACAGGCTCACATCAAATACTGAATAAAGGTGGACAAACCGAGACTTGGACTCTCAGTGGAGTGTATGGTTATTACCAGTGGTTGAAGATTGCACCTATGTGGTATCAAGATGGAGATAGAATCATCTGTGAAGTAACAAACACAAACATATCTAATTCAAATCCTGTGACGACCAACACTGTACTGGACTTAATATGTAAGCAGTCAAACCATACGGCTGAAGCCAGCTTCGTTGTTAAATGAAGGCGGCGACACAATCAGTGATTGCATGTATCACACAGGGGTAGATGTAATTATGCTTGAAAAACAGGATAGCATTTTTTACCGTTATCCATATAGCTCAAGTAGTATCAATGAATTTTGCCAAATACAAATGAGTTTAGTCTATGCATACCTGCCAGTGATAGGTTTATCCACAAATTCACGTACGTTAAGGGACAGATCGCATGGTTTCTATACCCCTGCGTATATCGTCTATTAACTGAACATTTTTCTCTCTTTTTTGTTGTTGAGTATATCTCTATTGCCGGACGGTTAACGAACGAATGATGAATGAATGACCCTTATTTCTTCCATAATTATCGGAGAGTAGACACATATACAGGGGTGCAAAAATGGAAAATATTTCACTAGTCCGTCGGACCAGAGCCAACAAATGTATTAGCCCACTATTGAACAAAATATTATTGTTTCACATATATATGGAGGTGGTGGTGGATGGGTGGGTGGGGGTTGCTTTGTTTTGTTTATACAAGTTCAAACGGCTGGGGTTTCGAATCTTGGTTTGCGAAAAGAACATTGTAAATTGCATCGTTCACTAACAGTCGAAGCATAAAGTTCGATGAACGTTTGAAAAAACAAATCACAGTAGAAGTAGGTGAACCTTCTAGAAATTACGGGTATTGGGTCAGTCACTGGCGGGTTTAAATATACATATATATTTATTTAAACCCGCCGGTGACTGACCAATTATATATATATCTATTGACATTTGA
>NC_054710.1:23606908-23616908 GCF_016097555.1 Gigantopelta aegis
AATAATGCATTCTGTAAATATAGATACACTGGGAAAAACCTCTAGTTTGTACGGAAGTCGTAGTTGTTTAATCAGAGCCATTAAATCCAACAGTTAAAAAGCAGGCTTTCATAATTATCTAGCAGCAATATAATGACAAGTGGTTAAGGAATTTTGAATCTATACTGATTGTATTTTTTATGGTGTTGACAAAGATTCTGACCATGATGTTCAAGACTACCTGTAATAGACGCAATATAAGCAATGAGAATACTGATACTGAATATTTATTTTGTTTTCACTTTGCTGTATTTTTGCAGACGATGTTTCCTTACCTAATGATGACAACAATCAAGATAATAACAAGTAGGGCTGACATCGTCGTTGTCACAGCCAAAACAATGGTAACAGTTTCTACAGCAGTAGATTTCAGTGGCGCAGCTGGAACAAATACATAAATATGTGAAACGCAGCTGGTTCACAATTCACACATATTATACGATACACGAACTAACAACTGACAATGAACTATACACAAAAATACGAATCTAATTAGTATTAATCTGGAAGAACGAACATATAATTATGTCACCGTTTTAATTATAGCATCTACAGGGAACCTACCATTGCTGATGCACTTAACATTTAATTGTTCAGTTGATGTAGCAACCCGAGCGAGAAAGGGAAGGCGTATGGACTCGTTGGTATACTGGATGCTGTGTCATGTAATCTCTCAGTTAATATATTTCTTCATAGCTTAGCTAGTGATGGGGTAGACGGGATCTAACTCAGTCGGTAGAGTGTTCGCCTTAGGTGCTCTGATCATAGGATCGACCTCTTCAGAGGAATCATTCAGAGTGGATTACCTCTGAAGGTCTATGCTAAGTCAAAATTACCAAATGTTTAACATTCAATTACCGATGATTAACAAGTCAATGTCCTCTAGTGGTGTCTGTTCAGTCTCACACAATCAAGTATGTCGTCCTTTTATGGTATCAACCATTTTCCTATTTTTACCAAGAACATTCATGCATGTCCATAACGTTTCTATCTACTGTCTTGTTAACCTATCTGAAGTCAATGCACAGTGGGTAGACGTGTTCCACTTTTTGCGACTGTCAGTGCTATTAACAGACACAATCTGATCTATGCTGTTTTGTTTTTATCCCATAAAATGAATATATGACAACACAATTAATTGTCTGAGACTGAGAGTATTTTTACATGCCCTATATCAATAAGGTTTCGGGCATATTAACGGGCATTTGACATACTGGTTTGTATTTAACGATGGTGTTAAGCATGGTTGCACTCTGTCACTGATTCTCTTTAATATGTGTATCAGTAATCCGGTAACTTTAGTAAACCATAAACAAAAACACTGATATCGTATGCATTTTTCTGATAACAGTTTTATTTGCGAACATGAAGAGGTTGTACACAATTCCTTATCAAAATGGTGTAGAAACCCAACCCAACCCCCCCCCCCCCCCCCACACACACACACACACACCCACACCCACACACAGATTAGCGACTGATGCTTAAGTGAATTACCTGCACACGTTTTTCCATCTTCAGAATATCCATTCAAACACGTACAGGTGTATGATCCATCTGTATTGTCGCAGCTGGCATTTGTACCACACGATGTCTCTACAAGACATTCGTCGATATCTAAATCCAACCGAACATGATTTAAAACAAAACCTGCACTAATTTCCTTTTCCAATAAACAAGCTATTAAATATCATCATACAGTTTTTTCAAACTTAGATATTCTATGAAATCTCCTCATCGTTATAGTTACAAACATACATTATATTGCAATATCGTAATTTTATGAAAGACATTTGGGAAGTATATTTTCTTTAAACAAATGTACCATGCACCCCTACTACTCCCTACCATTACCCCCCCCCCACCCCCCACCCCCACCCCCACCCCCGACTATGCATATTTAAATGGTCGAAATAGTTGAAACACAGTGGCTTGCAATGGCCATGGCAAGCGTGAAAGTGACAGTGTCAGTAGCACAGTTCGTACTGTAATAAAGCACTTCTTCGAATCAAAGAAAACAATGGAGATACCTTCCAGATTTCAATGTAAATTATGACAATAGAGGATCAGAGCATCATTTATGAATTATGTTTGTTTATTATTAATATTATTATTATTATTATTATTATTATTATTTTATATTATTATTTTTTTTATTTTATTACAAACACCTGAAATCATGTCTAGAGTTAAATGAAAAGTGTAGGGGTATCATGATACACATACAATTTTAACAAAATATACCATAACGAGACGACCGGAAGTGGTATATAATTCATCGTGACCAGTTATTTTGAATTTGTTACAAGTTGTCATCCTGGATAATGCTACTAGCTCCGGGCCGTACCCTCTGGTGGGGGGTGGCGAATCTCACTTCTTCTTTTTTTACTCAAAAAAATAGCATACCCATCTCAGGGTTTAATTTGTATAGTGTTTCATTTGTTTACAAAGAGTAGTGCACCCCCTAGGATTTTGATCAGAGTACGGTTCTGCAACCATTATCTTATACATGACGTCAGTGAATTTGGTTGGATCCAGTAAGAGGCATCCAAGTCAAACTCGACAGTCAAACTGGCAGTGTCTTCAAGAAGGCACCATATCACAGATGTTTCGTTATCAGTTAAAACATCCAAGTCAAACTCGGCAGTCAAACTGGCAGTGTCTTCAAAAGGGCATGATATCGCAGATGGCTCGTTATCAGTTGAGTTCGAACTTAATCTGGTGTGTTCATTATGTATAGTGTATATAATGTTGGTAACTAATATATTTCCTGTAAACGTTAAGTATTCCCCACATTCTTTATCGAGCAGCCAATTAAAAGTGCCTATCAAGACTTCACCTTGATAATAAATGGTTGAGAGTTTACTGTTCTGTTCATCACTAGCGGTCGTATTTTATTGCACTACTGGTAAACGTGTACTGATAGACATAATGACACAGCGATCAAATTAAGGAACACAATGTTTATAGCACGGATATCAATGCTTTCCCTAACTTTGTCATCAGTGACTCTGGGTTTCGAGGTAGGTATGATTTTTTTTCTCTCATATAAATTTGATGTGGCTCTGCTACACATAATAGTTGGGCATACATATATGCATGCATTTGTGCATTTGTATCTCCATAATATATATAAATCATGCGATTACATACCAACCAACACATGGTTGTTTAACAATAAAGTATTAACTACAGGTATATGCAACTGTATAATTATATTTGATATATTTGTTAATACTACCCCTGATGCCAAGTCTCAGTGTCAAGTATACAGTATGTAAAACTCTCATACTGTGTCTGTTACCTGTGCATGACCGTCCATCTCCAGTATATCCATCTCGACAGGTACGATCCAGGTGTATCCGTGCAGTCAGCGTGGACATCGCATAAACCCTTTCCAGTCTGACATTCGTGCGTATCTACAAAACATAAAATACTCGTGTTGAAACAGTTGTTGGTTATACAAATAAAGGTGTATCAACTAATTCAGCTAACAGCTCCCCCCCGCCCCCCCCCAAAAAAGAAAAAAAAAGAACAAATAAAAAAACAACAAAAAACAACAACAAAAAAACCTACAACAAACAAAACGAAACAAAATCCACCAAAAAACAAACAACACAGCAATCATCGTAGTAATATTATATGCAAGGCCTTTTTAATAGTCTCCGATTGATCTAATCACTTGTCAGATATTGTAAAAATTTATTTATTATATTTTGCTGTTTTTATTATAAAGCGTATAAGTTGTATAACTTAAAGCAATAAAGAACTTGAACTTGAACCCTTCTCAATGACATCATTTGTAGTTTCCTGATCCCGCATTTTGAAAGCATCTTGTTGCGCTCAAGTCCAATTGCCTACCGTGCACACATTGTGCTAAATATAACATCGTTTGTAGTTTCCTGATCCCGCATTTTGAAAGGATCTTGTTGCGCTCAAGTCCAATCGCCTACCGTGCACACATTGTGCTAAATATAACATCATTTGTAGTTTCCTGATCCCGCATAGTGAAAAATCTTGTTGCGCTCAAGTCCAATCGCCTACCGTGCACACATTGTGCTAAATAGAACATAATTTGTAGTTTCCTGATCCCGCATTTTGAAAGCATCTTGTTGCGCTCAAGTCCAATCGCTTACCGTGCACACACCATGCTAAATATCACGTACAAATATGAATTCTATAAATACAACAATGGAGGCCGTATCTGTGTTATTTTACACATAAGTGGCTATACACACGGCAGCCGTGTATACAGCCTCGGATTTTGGGTGGAAAGACCAGTGTCAGGCCACCACACCCCTTCTAAACTTTTATCTTTCAACGGCTTAGGTGTCACTACACAGTTCACTTCCGAGTCACAGTTCATTGATTGTCAACTATAGTTCCTAAGTGTGACATGTTGTGGTTCACATATTCACTTCTAGTAATTGGAGAATAATTAAAACAATTCGTATTTTTTATTGGTAAGCCTTTATAGGACATGGATCTATAGCGGATGAGACATCCGTTGTTAATTGGTTGATGAACCACCTGTTCGGATCGGTACTACAGCCAGATATAGCAAGGAAAAAGAAAGAAAGAAAACTAAAAATA
The DNA here is from genome assembly GCF_016097555.1 of Gigantopelta aegis. Classification (NCBI taxonomy): domain Eukaryota; kingdom Metazoa; phylum Mollusca; class Gastropoda; order Neomphalida; family Peltospiridae; genus Gigantopelta; species Gigantopelta aegis. The sequence continues at coordinate 23,611,541 of NC_054710.1, forward strand.
GTCGGAAATGTTCTCAATTTTGGAGTTAAAATAAATTCTTATGTAACGTATGTTCCCAATGGTGTATAGTGTTAGAACACATTCTATTGGCAGTCTTCTTTGCTGGAGTATTTATTTTGATTTCAACTTTGAGTTTCCAATCAGCATATTTTCCATTTCTTTTATATTAATATTTAAATTATTACCACTTGTCTGTCGCAAAATGAATTCAACACCTTTGTCCCTGATCAAATTCATCTGGAGTTGGGAGTGGGTAAAACGTATTAAACGGCTGTCATTTTATGCAGATGTCATGTATTTTTCAAAGTCCTTTAAGTTTATATGTGCGTCACAAACGTGTGTTGTCATCTCATTTATTCTAATATCCAATGATATTTTTCAGAGCTATCCATTATATCTTGATAGGCTGATTGTTTAATAGTTTTAATATTATTATTTTATTTTATGTTATTCTTTAATCTGTCAACATTTATGTGGTGTTTTAGTAATTTTAAGCTATTGCACTGCACTGTACACACAAAAAACCCACATGCATTGAGTTATAATCAGTGGGTTCATACTTTGGATCAGTAAATGTAGCTTATGATGGTATTTGACTGTTGACCACTAACCTGTGACACCGACCACGGCTCTGCTATTGTCTAATTTGGGTAAGCCAACTTGTCTCCAATTACTCTTTTCAAAATCTCACCTGGCAAGAATACATGTTTTTCCTTCTCTAAATGTTCGTCATCTCTGAAATCCTGAGATTAGTTTTCTTTATATTTTCTTATTTGCACTTCTTTATACTAATATGCATAAAGTGAAATTTCGTTAAGAATTAATTGTAGTTTTGTAAATTACAGTTAGTATTAAATATAAATCTGTATTAATAAATAGACGTAAACGTTATTTAGTTTAGAAGTAATGATGGCTTATTTAATAGTTGGATTATAAATGTAGTTATATCCGAGATCCAACATGTGTAATAATTAAAGTATAATTATAATAAACCTTGAAGTAGCTTAATGATTAATACTGATTCATAATTAATAGTATTCATTTAGCATGTCGGTAAGAAATAGAAACTGGCTGTATCTGTATATATTATGTATGCTATGTAACAGTTGTGATCCATGCTTTAGTTTTTATTTTATTTATTTTATAGTTAACTGATCAAGACCTTCAATATCTGTGTCGCGCTTACGCCCACAGCAATAGGTATACTATTGTGAGTTTCTTTAGGTCAGCACCCGTGCAGTATATTCAGTGCTCGTGTTAATTGTGTACTGTGTAAATGTGTATTTTCCATTATATCGTGAATGTAACTTAGTTTAGAATATTTATTAATGTTTAGTTTTATACATTGAGAATATGTCACCATGGGATATGTATTAATGTTAAATTAATAAATATTTAATTATATGCTTGAAGTAGCACTTATTCAATTAGTATACTTTTGTTGTGGTTTTTAATTGTGTTTTTCTCTATTTAATCAATAGTATTATATTTGTTAATACACATACTGCAGGGAATATATGTCTATAAACTGACAGTATATTAGTACAACTTTAGTACCGCATCGTGTTATGCGGATGTATGTATCATCGTATTTCATGTTTTAAGATTATTGTTATCGTTTTGCAGGTTTTTGTGATAGACTGCCCTCAATAAAGAACCCTATCGAATTGCTTCGGTCTTTTGTTGACAATTATTGATAGTAACACGTGTGTGTGTGTGGGGGGGTGGGGGTGGGTGGGTGTTTGTGTATGTGTGAGTGTGTGTGTGTGTGTGTGTGTGTGTGTATATGTATGTTTGTGTGTGTGTGTGTGTATGTGTGTGTGTCTGTGTATGTGTGTGTGTGTCTGTGTATGTGTGTGTGTCTGTGTGTTTTGTATCGTTGTATCATGACCAAATTAACATTAAACATCAAGAATGGAAAAACAAATAAACGAAACAAAATTTCCAAAACAAGCATTCTAAGAGTACTGTAAAAGCAATGGATGTCCCCTACCGTGCACCACACATTTGTGTATTTCCTAAGTCCAAGGGCCATGACTCTGTGAAAATCGGGTAATTCGTCATGAAAGTAAAACCTAATTTGTAACAATTCATATACCAAACCTTTTGGATTTGCTGCTGCTGTTTCTATTTGGATGATAAACTTTAATTTGAAGATATTTTAATGAAAACAGGCCTAAATGTCCTGGAGGTTTCTGGTTTTTCATAATCATCAACAAATGCGATTTAAATCCGGCCCCTTATCAGTTTCAAGTAGACATTATTGTCATAACCTGAAGTATTTTGTTTGGTCCTTAACCATATGTCCCCTGCCTTTCCTTGTTTTCATGCCTGTGCAGGGTATGTATTGGGGATTTTTTTTATTTTTTTTTTGACTGGCCAATCGGGCCACTTACAACACTTTGACTCGCCCGTACAATATTTGAATGGCCCGTGACCGAATTTCGTTAAACAAAGGAACGTACTTAAATTGCACTTTAAAAACATGTTACCATATCGTACAAACAATAATAATAACACAAAAGAAGGAAAAAGAACTTGTTTTAATTTTATTACAAACTGTTGTAATTAAATTGTATTTATTATGTTGTCCCTGGGGTAGCTTCTTCTCCCATTTTCTTTAGGACAGCAGTCTTGTGTGCCTCACTCTCTTTGTGTAACTGAAAGAAGATGTTAACAAACTGAATCACAATAGACACAATTCAGCAGGCTTTTTATGTTATTTCATCCATGCAATGTACTGATATTGCTGTAACATACGGAGTAATTATTTAATGTTATAATATATCATTTTAAACAATATCAGTGATAATGTGAAACTAAACTTTTAGGCCTTAAAAATTATCATTTGCCGCAGGGGATTGGTAAGTGTGTGTGTGTGGGATGGGGGGGGGGGGGGTGTTACGGCAATGCTCCATCCCCAATCAGGTATTTGTTTGCCTTTATAAGTTTGTTTTCTAAAATGTTGCCCACCCCCACTCCCATCGGATCCCCTCCCTGCACATATAAAACACTGGGGGGGGGGGGGGTGCCCACCCCACATACCCATCAATCCAGATTGCTGTCTACTACAGTGCTTCCAAGTTATGTAAAACCTATAATTGTGGATGGTAAATACAGATTACTTATCATAATTTATATTACATACCTTTATACTTTCCAACTTCATTGTGGAACATCCCTTCACAAACATGCTGACATTGCCCCCTGCACTGTGATCATGGTGTTTTAGGTAGTACTACACCAAATATCTTCCGGCTGGGTCAAATAGGTATACCATTTTATTTTGCTTTATGCATTAAAATTATATTGCTTGCTTAATAGTGACAATGATTATTAAACTACTACACATTTGTATCAAGTGATTCTAAACCAATAATGCGTAAACTAATCATAATGTGACATGCATTTGTGATACAGGCGATGATTCGGGGCGGATGTTTGGACTCTCTAGCCCTTGTCTTCCGAAAACACACACACGCACGCAAGCACGCACGCGCGTCTGTAGACAGATACACAAAGACACACAAACACGCACATAAAAACACAAACACATGGACATGCATAGGCCCACACACACGCAAACACACACACACTCGCACATTCATACATACACATACTTGATACACACATACACAAACATACAAATACATACTCACAAAAACAAACACATGAACATACACACATGCACACACTAAATAATAAACACACTCACAGACACGCAAACACTCAGATACACATGCAAACACACATACGACACAAAAACATTCACAGACACACAAACACAAACACACTCAGATACACATGCAAACACACACACATACGACACAAACACATTCACAGAAAAACAAACACACTAAGATACACATACAAACACTGACACATAAGACAAAAACACATTGACAGACCTATGCAAACACACTGACAGACAGACGCAAACACACTGACAGACACACACAAACACACACACACACACACACACACACTGACATACACACACAAACACATTGGCAGACACACACAAACACACTGACAGACACACGCAAACACACTTACGGACACACACAAACACTGGCAGACAAACACACTCACAGACACACACAAACACACTCACAGACACATGCAAACACACTCACAGACACACACAAACACACTGACGGACACACACAAACACTCTGACAGACACACACAAACACACTGGCAGACACAAACGAACAGACTGGCAGACACAAACACACAATCTGACATACACGTGCATCCAAGAGCTGCCAAACAATGGACGCTTTTCTTACGACAAAGAAAAAAAAAAGTATAATATAACTGGTCAATAAAATAAATACGTTTACGATATATCTTGATCAACTACGATCATCCCAAAAATAATAAAATGTCACTTAAATATGGCTATTGACTTTGTTGCGTTCAGCGAATTGCTGTTTATATTGCATGTTGTTTAAATAATACTTTATTTAACAGCTGACAATGTCGAATGCGTTCTCAACTCAAACCGTGCCTGGCATATGATTGACACTGGTACTGTAGATATGTTTAATATGTCATACATTTCATTCGGTCTCGAATAAAGTAATTGGTGGAACTTTGATTGCAATACCTTTGTCGAATTGAAACTATTTTGCCAATTTGAATCTCAGATATACTTTTCCAAATTTGTACAAGCCTTTAATTAGTCAATTTAAAAAACAATTTTTTTGATATAAATCCTTAAACCAAATTGGTTCTTTTTAAATTGTCTAATTAAAGGCTTGAACAAATTTGGAAAAGTATATCTGAGATTTAAATTGGCAAACTAGTTTCAAAACAGCTGTCTAAGACCCATCAATATTGAAACTAACCACTAATTTGAACACACACATTTCCAAACACTTATACATATTCTGTTGAGAGAGAGAGAGAGAGAGAGAGAGAGAGAGAGAGAGAGAGAGAGAGAGAGAGAGAGAGAGAGAGAGAGAGAGAGAGAGAGAGAGAGAGAGAGAGAGAGAGAGAGAGAGAGAGAGAGAGAGGGAGAGGAGAGAGAGAGAGAGAGAGAGAGAGAGAGAGAGAGAGAGAGAGAGAGAGAGAGAGAGAGAGAGAGAGAGCCAGCGAGAGCAGGCGGAGACAGAGAAAACATTCATTAGTGGTTAAAAGAAATAAAAAATAATGGCTTCGTGCCAGTTTCTATAGCAGTGGCTTCTTTCGTACCAGCTCAGTTCTTTCAAGCATCTGTATACCCGATTCTCGCATTCCTCGCCGACTTGACTTTGGAGTGTCGTGAGGGATTTTGGCAGGAATGCTTTTAGTGTTTTCTGTAGTAACTACTTCAGTCACGATGAGCAATGACAAACAGAACAATGAAAAGGGAAAAGAAGAC
>NC_054710.1:23621908-23641908 GCF_016097555.1 Gigantopelta aegis
GATATAAATACTACCATCCTCACCCTTAAAGTGAATCAGAAAAAAACTGAGGTGATGCTGCTCAATTCTGAGATAACGGGTAGCGTCTAAGACTACCCTAGTTTCGCACAAATTTGAGTACTTTTTATAGGTACCCCATATATGTTTCAAGCATAAGGCAACTTGACACAGTGGTATTTGATGAAATAAAAAAAAAAAAAATTTGCCCAGATGAATTTTTTTTTTTTTACAACCAACATACTCACATTTATCACCAATCACAGGACTTGTGTTGTTCACTTCTCTATCAAAAGTTGGGTGCACCTTGAACTTTGAGCCAACCGGAAGTTATTTGGTTTAGTACTACCAGAAACAAATTGTTTCTGTTTCTGTCTGTGTACACTTGTAAGGTCATTGAATTCACTGGTAACATTTTCTTTTGCCATTCGATCATGGCAGCCATCTTAAAATTCAACATAGACGACATTTTAAGATGTTTTGCATACATCTCAACTCAACAAAGAAGTGCCAGTTTTTCGTCTGTTTACACCTTCGATGACAGTGAGTTCACTGGTAACACTTGGTTTCACCATTTTAACACAACAGCCATCTTGTAATTCAAAATGGCTGCCATGCTCATAGTTCTTTTATATATCTCGACTCCCAATTAACACAGAAAACTAATTTTACGCCTAATTTTTATAAGCTCTTCGATGCATTTCTGGTGCTAAGCAAACCTTATGTGTTTGACTTTATATACGTGTGTGTGTGGTCTCTCTCTCTCTCTTCCTCTCTCTCTCTCTCTCTCTCTCTCTCTCTCGCTCTCTCTCTCTCTCTTCTCTCTCTCTCTCTCTATCTCTCTCTCTCTCCTCCTCTCTCTCTCTCTCTCTCTCTCTCTCTCTCTCTCTCTCTCTCGCAGACTGATTTTTGCCCCGAATTAAACGAAAATTCTCGAATCTGGATTACAACATTTATTATTAATATTAGAATTACTAGAAAACAGCTATGGAGGGATGGAAACAAATCAGCCTGCATTTTTACATGGATTACAACTAATATTGCGGGTATCTTACGCTTATAAACCTCCACATGGTCTAAGTGAGGTTAATGGTTAGTTGTTTGTGACTAACGGGAGAGAAGTGAGGTTAATGGTTAGTTGTTTGTGATTAATGGGAGAGAAGTGAGGTTAATGGTTAGTTGTTTGTGACTAATGGGAGAGAAGTGAGGTTAATGGTTAGTTGTTTGTGACTAATGGGAGAGAAGTGAGGTTAATGGTTAGGTGTTTGTCACTAATGGGAGAGAAGTGAGGTTAATGGTTAGTTTTTGTCACTAATGGGAGAGGAGTGAGGTTAATGGTTAGTTGTTTGTCACTAATGGCAGAGGAATCAGGTTAATGGTTAGTTGTTTGTCACTAATGGGAGAGAAGTGAGATTAATGGTTAGTTGTTTGTCACTAATGGTAGAGAAGTGAGGTTAATGGTTAGTTGTGTGTGACTAATGGGAGAGAAGTGAGGTTAATGGTTAGTTGTTTGTCACTAATGAGAGAGGAGTGAGGTTAATGGTTAGTTGTTTGTCACTAATGGGAGAGAAGTGAGGTTAATGGTTAGTTGTTTGTCACTAATGAGAGAGGAGTGAGGTTAATGGTTTGTTGTTTGTCACTAATGGGAGAGAAGTGAGGTTAATGGTTAGTTGTTTGTCACTAATGAGAGAGGAGTGAGGTTAATGGTTAGTTGTTTGTCACTAATGGGAGAGAAGTGAGGTTAATGGTTAGTTGTTTGTCACTAATGGGAGAGAAGGCGGAGTGGTGACCTTACACCTACACCATGAGCGGTTAAAATTCGCTCTGAATGGGAGCCGGTGTAAAAGGAACGCAGGTACGTAGGACCTCGGTTCCTAGGAATAGTAGTCCTATCGGACCTCCATAGCTTAGCAACCATAGTCCTACCCGGACTTTCATTCCTGGTTTATTTTTAAGTTGTTTTTATCCTAGGACTTGTATTCCTACCGGACTTAAATTCCCTCTACAGCAGTGACAGAAATACTAGTCCTGCAAATTAGATGTACGTTTATTATACTCTGCAATTTGCCAATCGTCCTTCAAGATTCCTGGTGGTCATAAAACCTACCGTAATACTGGTCTACAGGTTGTAATGTTTGCCCAATTAATTCACTATTATCATATAACCATTTCCCACAGCTAATATACTTTACAATTTTGGCAATAGTAAATTCTTACTGGAATCCCACTACTTTTTGTTGAAGAGTATATATAGAATATCATGTTACTATGCTTTGAAGCTCGTCTGTTACACCGTTATCTAAACGTCGCCAAATAACCACGGTATCCAAACATAGTATCATGATATATATATATATATATATATATATATATATATATATATATATTATATATATATATTCTTTTTTTTTTCTTTTTTTTCTTCTTTTTTTTTTATCATGCAACCCCTTTCAAGTTATATTTGTGTAATATGTTTCAGTCAAAAGCGGTATAGAAACTATTAGTTTTATCGTATAGAAACAACTTCCGGAAGTCGAACAAATGGCATAGCCAGCCTAAAAGTTGTGAGTTTCCAAATTTTGAATAAAATACTTTGATTATATTTCAAAGTCTGTTGCGTCACATTACAATTTTCGTACCTTTTTCTGTGAAAAATAAACTCAAGTTTATGTGTGACCTGAAGATCTACATCACTGGCTGCTAATGACTGACGTCAGACGATGTTCCCAACGTAAACATTATTTGTAGGAAGCTATTGGCGTTTTTCTTTCAAAATGTTTAATTAAAAACGCTGGCTAGTTCCGAATTTGAGCGAACAATGGAGAATTGAAAAATAAGAGGTAATTAGATGTTACAGGAAGTGTAAATGTTATATTTATTCATGCAATTCAACAATTAGTTCTGTAAATGGATGTTTGAAAAATTAAAAAACGAACTACCTGAAAATTGAGCAAATATTTGTCATGTGTACAACTCATTTCCTAGTGGCATGATAACACTTCCTAGTGACATGAATCACATGATAACACATCTGTTGGGGTTATCAGGTCAGTAGGAAGCAAGGCTGCATGATATATGCTCTATATGAAGGGATATGTTGACAACTGTTTAAAGCGGGAAAACAAAAAAAAACCTTTAACACTGTAGCTACGTTTCTAATTATTTTACGAAATCCTTATAAATGTGTTGCTCTGTTAGAGACCATAAAGTATGTTGTTCAATAGATGAGATAAACATAATACATACAATACTAGGTTTATGCGTCTTATATCGCGTGCCACTGCGTAACACTGTCGGCTAATATTTTAAGCTTTATGAACTAAAGTCATGTGTGAGAACTCGTATTGTTACACGCATCGTTATACTGCTTCTAATTTTAATTTTTATCTATCTCAGTTGATCAATCTTCTACCATTTCCTTACAATTAAATTTAAATTTAAAGTTTGCCTTGTTTAACGACAATAGCAGAGCACACTGATTTATTAATCCTCGACACAATTGAATTTATGTCTGTATATTATTAACGTTTAACAGCCCTGTGTGTTGCGCACACCTCGACATTCGATTACTAATGGGAGCAAATTCAGTATAGCAGCACTTTTTGTTTCTTTATTATGTGTGTGTGTTTGTGAATGTATGAGTATAAGTGTGTGTGCATGGGTATGTGTGTGTTTGTGTGTGTGCTTGTGTGTATTTGTGTGTGTATGTATGTGTGTGTTTGAGTGTATATGTGTGTGTGTGTCTCTCTCTCTCTCTCTCCGCCGTCTCTCTCTCCTCTCTCTCTCTCTCTCGGTCTCATCTCTCTCTCTCTCTCTCTCTCTCTCCTGTGTGTGTGTGTGTGTGTGTTTGTGTGTGTATGTGTGTGTTTTTGTGTGTAAGTGTGTGTGTTTGTGCGTGTGTGTGTGTGTATGTGTGGGTATATATGTATGTATATGTGTATGTGTATGTGTGTGTGTGTGTCTGTGTATATTTGTGTGTGTATGTGTGCCCCAATATTGCAGTTTGCAGGAGAGAGAGAGAGAGAGTGAGAGAGAGAGAGAGAGAGAGAGAGAGAGAGAGAGAGAGAGAGAGAGAGAGAGAGAGAGAGAGAGAGATATAAGAGAGAGAGAGAGCGAGAGAGGTTATTACCAGATTGGTTTTCGGTATCGTCAATATCATATATTAGGAATACAAAGGGTAATAATATCTTTATCATATAATCTGAAGCTTAATACAACGTGGGTTTTTTAAAACTGTACACGCAACTTTAATTCCAGCCATTACTAGATATTCAAATGACGTAAGAATATGTGGCGCGGTGTATTTTTGAATGGAAATGACGTCAAACTCGAATGACGTCATTTTGGATGTCTTTATATCAAAATAAACTAGGACTGAACGTTTTTTTTGTTTTCTGAACGCTGGACAGCTTTCAGTACAAAACTGTGTAATATTATACAAATATTATATGATACACGATAATAATAGACTAAGCGATATATGAAGATACAAATCTAATCTAATTTAAATTAACTGGTTATGGCGGTAAAACGAAATATAATCATTCCACCGTTTTAATTATAGTATTTACAGTGGTATTACCATTTACTGCAGTAGCATTTAATATTTCGGTTGAGGCAACAGCCCGAGCGAGAAAGAGAAGGCTTTTGAACTCTGTGGTATACAGGTTACTGTATATGTTATGCAATCACTCAGCGTATATGTTTCTACATAGCTTAGCTAGGGGTGGGTGGGTGTGACAGAATCGAGCTCAGGTGTTCTGTTCACGATCAAGTCTCCTCAGAGGAACCATTATCTGAGTGGGTTTCCTCTGGAGACTACTATTAAGTCAAAATGATCAAACATTTAACATCTAATAGCCGACGATTAATACATAAATGTGCTCTAGTAGTGTCTTACCAATTAATAATTAAATTATGTTGTCATGTATTCCTTTGATGGTATCAAACATGTTCTCATTTATACTAAGAGCCTTCATATGTCTCCATGACATTACTATCAACAGTGTTGATAACCTATCTTAAGTCAATGTACAGTGGGTGGACTTTATACACGTTTTATCACTGTCAATGTCATTAACAGATACAATCTCATCTATATTGCTCCTGAGTTTTTTATTATTATTATTTTATTTTATTTTTTAATTTTTTTACTATAATTGTTTTTTGCGGGGAGGGGCGGAGGTATTCCATAAAAGGAATATATCACAACATAATTAGTTTTGTAAGACTGAACGGACATTTGACATACTGGTTTGTATTTAACAATGGTGTTAAGCATGGTCGCAATCTGTCACTGATTCTCTTTCGTATGTGTATCAGTGATCCGGTAACTTTAGTAAACTTATGTAATCTGGCCATAAACAATAATAGTGATATCAAATGCATTTTTCTGATAACAGTTTTATTTGCGAAAATGAATAGGTTGTACACAATTGCTTATCAAAATGGTGTAGAAAACCCCCAGATTAGCAACTGATGCTTAAGTGAATTACCTGCACACGTTTGTCCAACTTCAGAATATCCATTCAAACACGTACAGGTGTATGATCCATCTGTATTGTTGCAGTCGGCATTGGTACCACACGACGTCTGTACAAGACATTCGTCAATATCTAAATCCAACCGAACATGATTTAAAACAAAACCTGCACTAATGTCCCTTTCCAATAAACAAGCTGTTAAATATCAGCATACAGTTTTTTCAAACTTATATATTCTATGACATAGTTACAAACATACATTGTATTGCAATATCGTAATTTTTTAAAAGACATTTGGGAAGTATATGTTCTTTAAACAAATGTACCATGCACCCCTACTACCCCCCCCTCCCCCCCCCCCCCCCCCCCCCCCCCCCCCCGGACATTTAAATGGTCGTAATAGTTCAAAGACAATGGCTTGCAATGGCTATGACAAGCGTGAACGTGACAAAAAGTGTCAGTAGCACAGTTCGTATTGTAATCAAGCACTTCTTCGAATCAAAGAAAACAATGGAGATACCTTCCAGATTTCAGTGTAAATTATGACAATAGAGGTTCAGAGCATCATTTATGAGTTATGTTTGATTATTATTATTATTATGATTAGTATTAGTATTATTTGTTTGTTTGTTGTTGTATTTTATTACAAATACCAGAAATGATGTCTAGAAATAAATGAAAAGTGTAGGGGTATCATGATACACATACAATTTTAACAAAGGATACCATAACGAGACGACCGGAAGTGGTGTATAATTCATCATGAAGAGTTATTTTAAATTTGTTTCAAGTTGTCAACCTGCAGAGAATCTCAGTTTTTAATTTTTTTACTGAACAAAATAGTATACACATCTCAGGGTTTAATTTGTATAGTTTTTAACATTTTTTTTACAAAAAAAGTAGTGCACCCCCTAGGATTTTGATCAGGGTACGGCCCTGTAGCTGGTTGAAGGAAACGATTATGTTATACATGACATCAGTGAATTTCACTGGATCCAGTAAGAGACATCCAAGTCAAACTTGGGAGTCAAACTGGCAGTGTCTTCAAAAGGTAGCTCGTTATCAGTTAAGTTTGAACTTAATCTGGTGTGCTCATTATGTATAGTGTATATAATGTTGGTAACTAATATATATGTTTTCTGTAAAAGTTAAGTATTCCCCACATTGTTTATTGAGTAGCAAATTAAATGTGCCTATCAAGACTTCACCTTGATAATAAATGGTTGATAGTTTATTGTTCTGTTCACCACTAGCGGTCTTATTTTATTGTAATACTGATAAACATATACTGATAGACAGAATGACACAGTGATCAAATTAAGGAACACAATGTTTATAGCACGGATATCAACGCTTTCCGTAACTTTGTCATCCGTGATTCTGTTTTTCGAGGTAGGTACGATTTTTTTATTTCATATAAATTTGATTTGGCTCTACTACAAATAATAGTTGGACATAGATTTATGCATGCATTTGTGCATGTGTATTTCTATAATATATAAAACATATCATATATATATTACATATATATACATACATATATATATATATATATATATATATATATATATATATATATATATATCTATATATATATATCTATATCTATATATATATCTATATATATATATATATATATATATATATATATATTGTATATATATATATCTGTGTGTGTGTGCGCGTGCGTGTGCGTGCGTGTGTGTGTGTGTGTGATTGTGTGTGATTGTATATCAACCAACGCATGGTTGTTTAACTATAAAGTATTAACTACAGGTATTATGCAACTGCATAATTATCTTTGATATATCTGTTAAAACTACCCCTGATGCCAAGTCTCAATTTCATTTTTTTTTTTTAATTCTTTCTTTTTCTTTTTTATTGGCAAAGGTACAGTTTATAAAACATAAATTACAAAATACAAGAAAAAAGAACAATACACTATACACACAGCACGTAATTAAATACAAACAGTAATTGAAAAAAATAGGTAAAGAAGTATGTACAGCTGACGTTTCAGGGAGGTATAACATGTACTTGAACACAGCAGATCTCCTATGTACACGACTTATATATTATTATTATTATTATTATTATTATTATTATAGATGCATTAAAAGCGAGTTGATTAAATCAACCTTAATAAAAAAGAAAACGGAGAAGAATAATATTTATTCACTGGCTTCTAATACCGCGACAAAAGGCACCATTTTTTAATATGGTCGTCCCCTTGCAAATTTATTTGTGATATTATTTTTTCTGTCATGTAATAATCCTTTATCATGGATAGAAGACGAGAAAACGATAGTGAGATGTTAGCTACAAGAGCATTATGTATATATTGTTTTGTTATTAAAATTAAATGATTAAGTATTTTTTGTCCTGTTTGTATACCAAATATTATCTTTCTATCGTTTATAATTGTACAGGATCCAATGACGTCAAAAATCCAAGATTCCAAATTTCGCCACAAAGAAGTCACATTAAACAAAAATGTGCATCATCGTTCCCTCGTCCTCATTACAGAAAGTACAAAGTGCATCGTCCCGAATCCCTATCCTACACAGAAAGCTATTGGCTGCTATTATTCTATTAAGAATTTTATATTGAAAATCTATAAGTGCGATTTATTTAGTACATAATCTGGGTGTTAAATATACCTCTTTCCATATCAACGGGCAGTTATCATCGTTTATTATCGCAGACCAGTGGATTTGTGCTGTTGGCATTTCTACATTCATAGAAAGTATATTATAAAGTATGTCATTAAAAACATATACGTTGGACACAAAGTATTATATAAATTTATCTGTCCTTGCAATTTTTGGACAATGCCTTTCCAATTTTCTGGGATACTATGAATTACATTTTCGTAATCTAAAAAGGTTCCTCATATGTTATATTTTTGTTTTAACTCTGCAAAAGGAATGATGTATCCTGTTTCAGATAAAAGATCTCTGATATGTGTTATACCGTTATTATACCAATTGTGGATAAATAATGACCTGTTTTTAAAATGTGTGTTGTACCATATCGGCTCATTTACTATTTCGTTACCAGTTTCAATTTCCGTTTTTTGCACAAGATCTTTCCATGCATTCAATGCATCATTCCAAAAAGGATTTTAAAACTTTTATTCAAATATTCACCAACATTGGCTCCCATTTTAGATATAGCTACATTATCCATATATTTATTTAGAAACCATTTCCATGTGCAGTCTGATTGATTGTTGCGTCTTAACCATGAAACTTTTAGAACTTTAATAAATGTTAATGTTTCAATCATTTTTAGCCCCAATCCACACCCATGTGTGCCGTTGCATTATTGTAAAAAGTAGATACCCATTTTCGAATTGATAGACCGAAAAAACACACCAAAAGTCTCAGTTTCAAGTATACATTATGTAAACCTCTCATAATGTGTCTGTTACCTGTACATGACCGTCCATCTCCAGTATATCCATCTCGACAGGTACATGTATACGATTCCGGTGTATCCGTGCAGTCAGCATGGATATCGCATAAAGCCTTTCCAGTCTGACATTCGTGCGTGTCTGCAAAACATAAAAAACTCGTGTTGAAACAGTTATTTGTTATACAAATAAAGGTATATCAACTAATTCAGCTAACAATCCCCAAAATCCCAACAACAAACAAACAAAACAACAAAAACAAACAAACAAAAAAACAAAAACAAAACACAAACAAAAAGAAACCCCCAAAAACCTACAACGAACAAAACAAAAGCAAATCCACCAAAAAACAAACAACAAAACAAACATCGTAGTAATATTATATGCAAGGCCTTTTTAATAGTATCCGATTGATCTAATCGCTTGTCAGATATTGTAAATATGTATTTATTATAGTTTGCTGTTTTTATTATAAAGATTATAAGTTCTAAAACTTAAAGCTATAAAGAACTTGAACTTGAAGCCTTCTCAATAACATCATTTGTAGTTTCCTGATCCCGCATTTTGAAAGGATCTTGTTGCGCTCAAGTCCAATCGCTTACCGTGCACACACCATGCTAAATATCACGTACAAATATGAATTCTATAAATACAATAATGGAGGTGTTCTTTTACACAGAAGTGGCTATACACATGGCAGCCGTGTATACAGCCTCGGGTAATGATTACTGGTTATCTACACGACGGAAATATTTTGGGTGGAAAGACCACACCCCTTCTAAACGTTCATCTTTCAACGACTTAGGTGTCACTACACAGTTAACTTCCGAGTGTATATATGTCTATATATATATATATATATATATATACACACAAATGAGATGTTAAGATTGCTGACATAAATGCTAATGCAACAGTTATAATTGAAAGTAAAGTTTGTTTTCATTTAACGACGCCACTATAGCGCATTGACTGTTTGATCATCGGCTATTGGACGTCACACATAATGGTCATTCTGACACAGTTTCAGGGGAAACCCGCTACATTTTTCCATTAGTAGCAAGGGATATTTTATATGCATCATCCCACAGACAGAATAAAACATACCACGGCCTTTGTCCAGTTGTGGAACAATGGGAAAAAACCCAATCAGAGAATGAGTAAACAGAGTACATGAGTAAAACTCCCTATTATATGTGATGTGGAATGATGTGGCTAATTCTTATTGGCCGAATTGTCGGCGTTTGCAAGCGCACATCTTGAACGTTCAACACAATTGAACTCTGGATATTTTTATGTCAGTTTATGGTGAGTGTTCGCTGACGTTTAAACTATAAACCTATGCGCTGGAGAACTCCAGCAGCCACACGCGGCGGCCGTATGCTAGCGTATTACGGCTGGTGACGGCGTCAAACGTATAAATACAGCTTAACTGTAGCTTGGAATGGTATTTTACTGCTGACCACTAACCTGTGACACCGACCACGACACTGTTATTGGCTAATTTGGGTAAGCCAACTTGTCACCGATTACTCAAAATCTCACCTGGCAAGAAGACATGTTTTTCCTTCTCTAAACGTTTGCGATCTCTGGAATCCTGAGGTTAGTTTTCTTTATCTTTTCTTATTTACACTTGTTTATACTAATATGCATAAAGTCAAATTTCATTACGAAATAGTTGTAGCTTTGTAAATTACAGTTAGTATTAAATATAAATCTGTCTGAAGAATTAGACATAAACGTTATTTAGTTTGGAAGTAATGCTGGCTTATTTAATAGTTGGATTATATATGTAGTTATATCCAAGATGCATATATGTGTAATAATTAAAGTACAATTATAATAAACATTGCGGTAGCTTAATGATTACTAATGATTAATAATTAATAGTATTCATTTAGCATGTCAGTAAGAAATAGAAAATGACTGTATCTGTATACATTATGCATGCTATGTAACAGTTGTGATCCATGTTTTAGGTTTTGTTTTATTTGTTTTATAGTTAACTGATCAAGACCTTCAATCGCTGTGTCGCCCTTACGCCGTAGACTATTGTTTGTTTCTTTAGGTTACGGCCCGTGCAGTATATTCACTTCTCGTGTCAATTGTGTACTGTGTAAATGTGTATTTTCCATTATATTGTGAATGTAACTTAGTTTAGAATATTTATTAATGTTTAGTTTTATGCATTGAAAATATGTCACCATGGGATATTTATTTACGTTAAATTAATAAATATTTAATTATTATTTTTGTTGTTTTTTTACTTGTATTTTTCTCTTTTTAATCAAGAGTATTATATTTGCTTATCAACATACTGCAGGGAATATAATTCTATCAGTTGATAATATATTAGTACAACTTTGGTACCGCATTTTTTATGTGGATATATGTATCATCGTGTTTCATATGTTTTAAGATCATTGTTATTGCTTTACATGTTTTTATCTGATAGACTGCCCTCAATACAGAACCCTATCGAATTGCTTCGGTATGTGTGTCTGCCTGTTTGTCTGTGTGTGTGTGTGTGTGTGTGTGTGTGTGTGTGTGTGTGTGTGTGTGTGTGTGTTTAAGTTATGTGACTATGTGTGTGTGTGTGTGTCTACGTGTGTGTGTGTCTGTGTGTGTGCGTGTGTGCGTGTGTGTGTGTGATATATATAGATGTGTCATCTTCTTTACTCTTTTTTCACTTTATTTTGGAGGGGGCGGGTGGGTGATGGTGGGGTCTCAACAAACGGCACAATATACAGATGTACATTGTATAGCTCAAGTTGTAATTATTCTATACTGTCCCTTAATTAATTGTGTTTAGTGTATTACACCTACCGGGGAGCACTGTTTTGTTTTCTCTGTTTGGTTCTATACTGTCCCTTAACTAATTGTGTTTAGTGTACTACCGGGAAGCAATGGTGCGTTTTCTCTGCTTGGTTCTCAAAGAACAAAAGGAAACAAAATCAATAATCTGTTTTCGTTGTATCATGACCAGATTAACATTAAACATCAAGAATTGAAAAACAAATAAACAAAACAAAATCTCCATAACAAGCATTCTAAGAGTACTGTAAAAGCAATGGATGTCCCCTACCGTGAACCACACATTTGTGTATTTCCTAAGTCCAAGGGCCATGACTCTGTGAAAATGGGGTATTTCGTTATGAAAGTAAAACCTGATTTGTAACAATTCATATACCAAACCTTTTGGATTTGCTGCTGCTGTTTCGTTTCGGATGATACACTTTAATGTCAAGATATTTTAATGAAAAAAGGCCTAAATGTCCTGGAGATTTCTGAGTTTTCATTATTATCAACAAATGCGATTTAAATCCGGCCCCTTACCAGTTTCAAGTATGCATTATTATCATAACCTGAAGTATTGTGTTTGATCCGTAACCATATGTTCCCTCTCTTTGCTAATTTCCATGCCTGTGCATATAATATGTCATCAAACTTAATTTCGAATGATGCAAGAGAGTGAGTTCAAATGTGACCTTTAAGTATCATATAAATACGATGTGAGCATTTTTGTCACAACTCCCTGTTCCATACACAAAAGAGAATCCGATGTCAACTTGGTTTAACTTACTGTTTAATGACGGTTCTATGCATCAGCCTACTTGCACTTTAATGTTGAGCTGTGTTCTAAATGCTTCATCAACTGAATGAATGAATGAATGTTTCATCGACACGCCAGAAACTTCGTCAAACGCATACTATCCTTTTGCAACGTCCCATTGAAGAACTCCGGGGAAACGCTAGACATTACCAAGAAGTACTACTGTTTGCTTTCTACAAAAACAATCCCTACAGAACACGCCCCTGTCCTAACAAACACATCTGTGGTTTCTGTAAGAGAGATCACACACAAAACTGCAGAGTGCAAATCAAAACAAATCACTGCCACATCATCTAGACAAGAATGTCAACGACCACAACACAAATTCCGGTACACAATAATAAACTTGATGATTGGCTTAAGGGTTACGATCGCATTCTCCAGGATACATGTATTAAAGATAAAGGTATAGTACAATTTCAATAAGGTCCTGTCTATTACACCCTGTGCCTCCATCTCTCTCTCTCTCTCTCTCTCTCTCTCTCTCTCTCTCTCTCTCTCTCTCTCTCTCTCTCTCTCTCTCTCTCTCTCTCTCTCTCTCTCTCTCTCTCTCTCTCTCTCTCTCTCTTTGTGTCTGTGTCATTGTACATGCGTTAATCGTAGTGTAAGTTTCTCTCTTTGCATTGCATATATATATATGTAAGTATATATATTTATATATATATATATATATAGATAGATAGATAGATAGATAGATAGATAGATAGATATAGATAGATAGACAGACAGACAGATAGGTAGATAGATAGATAGATAGATAGATAGATAGATATAATATAGGTGGTATTTTGGTAATTTTAAGCTATTGCACTGCCCTTTACACACACACACAAAAAAGAACATGCATTGAGATATAATCAGTGGGTTCATACTTTGGATCAGTAACTATAGCTCGTGGTGGTATTTGACTGCTGACCACTAACCTGTAACACCGACCACGGCTCTGCCATTGGCTAATTTGGGTAAGCCAACTTGTCTCCAATTACTCTTTTCAAAATCTCACCTGGCAAGAAGACATGTTGTTCCTTCTCTAAACGTTCGCCATCTCTGAAATCCTGAGGTTAGTTTTCTTTATCTTTTCTTATTTGCACTTCGTTATACTAATATTCATAAAGTGAAATTTCATTACGAAGTAATTGTAGCTTTGTAAATTACAGTTAGTATTAAAAATAAATCTGTATGAAGAATTATACATAAACATTATTTAGTTTAGAAGTAATGCTGGCTTATTTAATAGTTAGATTATATATGTAGTTATATTCAAGATGCATACATGTGTAACAATTAAAGTATAATTATAATAAACCTTGAAGTAGCTTAATGATTAATCATGATTCATAATTAATAGTATTCATTTAGCATGTCGTTAAGAAATAGAAAATGGCTGTATCTGTATATATTATGTATGCTATGCAACAGTTGTGATCCGTGTTTTAGTTTGTATTTTATTTGTTTATAGTTAACTGATCTATACCTTCAATCTCTTTGTTGCCCTTACGCCCACACCGATAGGTAGACTATTGTTTTTCTCTTTAGGTGCAGTATATTCATTGCTCCAGTTTATTGTGTACTGTGTAAATGTGTATTTTCCATTATATTGTGAATGCAACTCAGTTTAGAATATTTGTTAATGTTTAGTTCTATACATTGTGAATATTTCACCATGGGATATTTATTAATGTTAAATTAATAAATATTTAATTATATGCTTGAAGTAGCGTGTATTCAATTAATATATTTTTGTTGTGTTTTTTAATTGTGTTTTTCTCTATTTAATCAAATGTATCATATTTGTTTATAAACATACTGCAGGGGATATATTTCTATAAGTTGATAGTACATTAGTACAACTTTAGTTCCGTATCTGTTTATGCTGATGTGTGTATCATCGTGTTTCATATGTTTTAAGCGTATTGTTATTACTTTACATGTTTTGTGTGATAGACTGCCCTCAACAAAGAACCCTGTCGAATTGCTTCGGTCGTTTGTTGACAATTATTGATAGTGTCTGTGTGTGTGTGTGTGTGTGTACGTGCGTGTGTGTGTGTGCGTGTCTGTGTGTGTCTCTGTGTGTCTATATGTGTGTCTCTGTGTGTGAGTGTCTGTGTGTGTCTGTGCGTGTGTGTCTGTGTGTGTCCATGTGTGTGTTTGTGTGTATTTGTATGTACTTGTGTGTGTGTATGTGTGTTTGTGTGTGTGTGTTATTTGCGTGTATGTCTGTTTGTCTGAGTGCGCGTTTATGCGTGTCTGCCTGTGTGTATATGTGTGTGTGTGTGTGTGTGTGTTATGTGACTGTGTCCGAGTGTGTATGCGTGCGTCTGTGTGTGTCTGTGTGTATGTTGTGTTTCTGACCGTGTGTGTCTGTGTGTGTTTATATGTTTGTCTGTGTGTATGTATGTGTGTGTGGGTGTGTATGTATGTGTCTGTGTGTGTGTATGTGCGTATGTGTGTGTATTTGTGTGTGCATGTGTGTGTCTATGTGTGTGTCTCTGTGTGTGAGTGACTGTGTGTGTCTGTGTGTGTGTATGTGTGGGTATATGTGTGTGTTTGTGTGTATTTGTCTGTACATGTGTGTGTGTGTGTGTGTGTGTGTGTGTGTGTGTGTGTGTGTGTGTGTGTGTGTGTGTGTATATTTGCGTGTATGTGTGTTTGTCTGAGTGCGCGTGTATGCGTGTCTGCCTGTGTGTATGTGTGTTGTGTGACTGTGTGCGCGTGTGTCTGCGTGCGTGTGTGTGTCTGTGTGTGACTCTGTGTGTGTTGTGTTTGTGACTGTGTGTGGCTGTGTTTGTTTATATGTGTCTGTGTGTATGTATGTGTGTGTGTGTGTGTATATGTGTGTATGTATATGTATGTGTATGTGTGTGTGTTTATGCGTATGTGTGTGTTTTGTGTGTGTTTGTATGTATGTGTGTGTATGTGTGTATGTGTGTGTGTGTGTGTGTTGTATATGTGTTTCTATATGTGTGTGCGTGTGTGTGTGTGTGTGTGTGTATGTGTGTCAGATATATGTGTCATCTTCTTTACTCTTTTTTCACTTTGTTTTGGAAGGGGCGGGGTGGGTGATTGTGGGGTCTCAACAAACGGCACAATATACAGTTCTCCTTTGTATAGCTCAAGTTTTAATTGTTCTATATTATCCCTTCATTATTTGTGTTTAGTATATTACACCTACCGGGGAGAACTGTTGTGTTTCCCCTGCTTGGTTCTATACTGTTCCTTAATTGATTCTGTTTAGTGTATTACACCTACCGGGGAGCACTGTTGTGTGTTCTCTGCTTGGTTTTATAATGTCCCTTAATTAATTGTGTTTAAAATATTACACCTACCGGGGAGCACTGTTGTGTTTTCTCTGCTTGGTTCTATACTGTTCCCTTAACCAATTGTGTTTAGTATATTACACTTACCAGGGAGCATGGTTGTGTTTTCTTTCCTTGGTTCTGAAAGAACAAAAGAAAACAAAATCATGAGCAGATTAACTTTAAACCTAAATAATTGAATAACAAATAAACGAAACAAAATCTCCAAAACAAGCATATTAAGAGTACTGTAAAAGCAATGGATGTTCCCTACCGTGCACCACACAGTTTTTATACCTATGTGTGCATGTGTGTTTCTCTGTGCGTGTGTGTCTGTGTGTGTGTGTGTGTTTGTCTGTATCTGTGTGTGTGTGTGTATATATGTGTGTGTGTGTGTGTGTGTGCGTGTGTATGTGTATGTGTATGTGTGTGTATCTGTGTGTGTGTGTGTGTGTGTTTGTTTGTGTATGTGTCTGTGTCTATATGTCTGTGTGGGTATGTGTGTGTGTGTTTGAGTGTGTGTTTGTCTGTGTTTATATGCGTATGTGTGTGTGTGTGTCTGGGTATGTCTGTGCGTGTGTGTGTGTGTGTGTGTGTGTGTGTGTTTGTCTGTGTATCTGTGTGTATGTGTGTGTTTCTCTGCGACTGTGTGTGTATGTGTGTGTGTGTCTCTATATATGTGTGTATGTGTGTATCTGTTTGTGTGTGTGTGTGTGTGTGTGTGTGTGTGTGTGTGTGTGTGTTGAGTGTGTCTGTGTGTGTGTGGGTGTCAGTGTGCATTTGTATATGCCTGTGTGTGTGTCTCAATGTGTTTGTGTGTGTGTGTCTTTGTGTATGAGTGTTTGTCTGTGTCTGCATGTATATGTGTGTGTGTCTGTGTGTCTCTGTATGTGCGTCTGTGTGTGTGTGTGTGTGTGTGTGTGTGTGTGTGTGTGTGTGTGTGTGTGTGTGTGCGTGCGTGTGTGTGTGTGTATTTGTGTGACAGATATATGTGTTATCTGATTTACTCTTTTTTCACTCAGGTGTAATACACTAAACACAATTAATTAAGGGACACTACCGGGGAGCAATGTTGTGTTTTCTCTGCTTGGTTCTGAAAGAACAAAAGGAAACAAAATCAATAATTTGTTTTGGTTGTATCATGACCAGGTTAACATTAAACATCAAGAATTGAAAAACAAATAAACAAAACAAAATCTCCAACACAAGCATTCTAAGAGTACTGTAAAAGCAATGGATGTCCCCTACCATGCACCACACAATTTTGTATTTCCTAAGTCCAAGGGCCATGACTCTGTGAAAATTGGGTAAATCGTTATGAAAGTAAACACTGATTTGTAACAATTCAAATACCAAACCTTTTGCATTTACTGCTGCTGTTTCGATTCGGATGATACACTTTAATTTGAAGATATTTTAGTGAAAAAAGGCCTAAATGTCCTGGAGATTTCTGAGTTTTCATTATTATCAACAGATGTGATTTAAATCCGGCCACTTATCAGTTTCAAGTATACATTATTGTCATAACCTGAAGTAGTGTGTTTGATCCGTAACCATATGCCCCCTGCCTTTGCTTATTTTCATGTCTATGCATACAATATGTCATTAAACTTAATTTCCAATGATGCAAGAGAGTGAGTTCACATGTGACCTTTAAGTATCATGTAAATACGATGTGAGCATTTTTGTCACAACTCCCTGTTCCATACACAAAAGAGAATCCGATGTCAAACTTGGTTTAATGACGGATGCATCAGCCTACTGCACTTTAATGTTGAGCTGTGTTCTAAATGCTTCATCAACTGAATGAATGAATGAATGTTTATCGACACGCCAGAAACTTCGTCAAACGCATACTATCCTTTTGCAACGTCCCATTGAAGAACTCCGGGGAAACGCTAGACATTACAAAAGTACTACTGTTTCTGCAGAGTGCAAATCAAAACAAATCACTGCCACATCAGCTAGACAAGGATGTCAACGACAACAACACAAATTCCGGTACACAATAATAAACTTGATGATTGGCTTAAGGGTTACGATCGAATTCTCCAGGATGCATGTATTAAAGATAAAGGTATAGTACAATTTCAATAAGGTCCTGTCTATTACACCCTGTGCCTCCATATCTCTCTCTCTCTCTCTCTCTCTCTCTCTCTCTCTCTCTCTCTCTCTCTCTCTCTCTCTCTCTCTCTCTCTCTCTCTCTCTCTCTCTCTCTCTCTCTCTGTTTGTTTGTGTGTGTCATTGTACATGCGTTAATCGTAGTGTAAGTTTCTCTCTTTGCATTGCATATATATATATGTGTATATATATATATATATATATATATATAGATAGATAGATAGATAGATAGATAGATAGATAGATATAGATATAGATAGATAGACAGACAGACAGATAGGTAGATAGATAGATAGATAGATAGATAGATATAATATAGGTGGTATTTTGGTAATTTTAAGCTATTGCACTGCCCTTTACACACACACAAAAAAAAGAACATGCATTGAGATATAATCAGTGGGTTCATACTTTGGATCAGTAACTATAGCTCGTGGTGGTATTTGACTGCTGACCACTAACCTGTAACACCGACCACGGCTCTGCCATTGGCTAATTTGGGTAAGCCAACTTGTCTCCAATTACTCTTTTCAAAATCTCACCTGGCAAGAAGACATGTTGTTCCTTCTCTAAACGTTCGCCATCTCTGAAATCCTGAGGTTAGTTTTCTTTATCTTTTCTTATTTGCACTTCGTTATACTAATATTCATAAAGTGAAATTTCATTACGAAGTAATTGTAGCTTTGTAAATTACAGTTAGTATTAAAAATAAATCTGTATGAAGAATTATACATAAACATTATTTAGTTTAGAAGTAATGCTGGCTTATTTAATAGTTAGATTATATATGTAGTTATATTCAAGATGCATACATGTGTAACAATTAAAGTATAATTATAATAAACCTTGAAGTAGCTTAATGATTAATCATGATTCATAATTAATAGTATTCATTTAGCATGTCGTTAAGAAATAGAAAATGGCTGTATCTGTATATATTATGTATGCTATGCAACAGTTGTGATCCGTGTTTTAGTTTGTATTTTATTTGTTTATAGTTAACTGATCTATACCTTCAATCTCTTTGTTGCCCTTACGCCCACACCGATAGGTAGACTATTGTTTTTCTCTTTAGGTGCAGTATATTCATTGCTCCAGTTTATTGTGTACTGTGTAAATGTGTATTTTCCATTATATTGTGAATGCAACTCAGTTTAGAATATTTGTTAATGTTTAGTTCTATACATTGTGAATATTTCACCATGGGATATTTATTAATGTTAAATTAATAAATATTTAATTATATGCTTGAAGTAGCGTGTATTCAATTAATATATTTTTGTTGTGTTTTTTAATTGTGTTTTTCCTCTATTTAATCAAATGTATCATATTTGTTTATAAACATACTGCAGGGGATATATTTCTATAAGTTGATAGTACATTAGTACAACTTTAGTTCCGTATCTGTTTATGCTGATGTGTGTATCATCGTGTTTCATATGTTTTAAGCGTATTGTTATTACTTTACATGTTTTGTGTGATAGACTGCCCTCAACAAAGAACCCTGTCGAATTGCTTCGGTCGTTTGTTGACAATTATTGATAGTGTCTGTGTGTGTGTGTGTGTGTGTGTGTGTGCGTGTGTGTGTGTGTGTGTCTGTGTGTGTCTCTGTGTGTCTATATGTGTGTCTCTGTGTGTGAATGTCTGTGTGTGTCTGTGCGTGTGTGTCTGTGTGTGTCCATGTGTGTGTTTGTGTGTATTTGTATGTACCTGTGTGTGTGTATGTGTGTTTGTGTGTGTGTGTTATTTGCGTGTATGTCTGTTTGTCTGAGTGCGCGTTTATGCGTGTCTGCCTGTGTGTATATGTGTGTGTGTGTGTGTGTGTGTGTGTTATGTGACTGTGTCCGAGTGTGTATGCGTGCGTCTGTGTGTGTCTGTGTGTGTGTTGTGTTTCTGACCGTGTGTGTCTGTGTGTGTTTATATGTTTGTCTGTGTGTATGTATGTGTGTGTGGGTGTGTATGTATGTGTCTGTGTGTGTGTATGTGCGTATGTGTGTGTATTTGTGTGTGTATGTGTGTGTCTATGTGTGTGTCTCTGTGTGTGAGTGACTGTGTGTGTCTGTGTGTGTGTATG
>NC_054710.1:23649408-23651908 GCF_016097555.1 Gigantopelta aegis
GTGTGTGTGTCTGTGTATATGTGTGTATATGTGTGTTTGTCTGTGTCTGTGTGTGTATATGTGTATGTGTGTGCTGTGTGTGTGTATGTGTGTGTTTCTCTGCGACTGTGTGTGTATATGTGTGTATGTGTGTGTGTGTCTATATGTGTGTGTATGTGTGTATCTGTGTGTGTGTGTGTGTTGGGTGTGTCTGTGTGTTTGTGTGTGTCAGTGTGCATTTGTATGTGCCTGTGTGTGTGTCTCAATGTGTTTGTGTGTGTGTGTGTGTCTTTGTGTATGTGTGTTTGTCTGTGTCTACATGTATGTGTGTGTGTGTCTGTGTCTCTCTGTATGTGCGTCTGTGTGTGTGCTGTGTGACTGCCTGTGTGTGTCTGCCTGTGTGTGTGTGTTTATGTGTTTGTGTATGTGTGTGTGTTGTGTGTGTGTGTTTGTGCCTGTGTGTGTTTCTATGTGTCTGTGTGTATGTGTCTGTAAGTGTGTTTGTGTCTGTGTGTGTGTGTGTGTCTGTGTGTGTTTTGTGTCTGTTTGTGCGTGTGTCTGTGTGTGTGTGTCTGAGTGTGTGGTTGTGTGTGTGTTGCATGTGTGTCTCTGTGTGTGTGTGCGTGTGTGTGTGTGTGTACCAGATAGATGTGTTATTTTCTTTAGTCTTTTTTCACTTTGTTTTGGAGGTGGAGGGTGGGTGATTGTGGGGTCTCAACAAACGGCACACTATACAGATCTCCATTGTATAGCTCAATTTATAATTGTTCTATACTGTCTCTTAATTAATTGTTTTTAGTGCATTACACCTACCTGGAAGCAATGTTGTGTTTTCTCTGCTTGGTTCTGAAAGAACAAAAGGAAACAAAATCAATAATCTGTTTTCGTTGTATCATGACCAGATTAACATTAAACATGAAGAAATGAAAAAACAAATAAACAAAACAAAACCCTCCAAAACAAGCATTCTAAGAATACTGTAAAAGAAATGGATGTTCCCTATCGTGAACAACCCATCTGTGTATTTCCTAACTCCAAGGGCCATGACTCTGTGAAAATAGGGTAATTTGTTATGAAAGTAAAACCTGATTTGTAACAATTCATATACCAAACCTTTTGGATTTGCTGCTACTGATTCGATTTGGATAATGCACTTTAATTTGAAGATAGTTTAATGAAACAAGGCCTAAATGTCCTGGAGATTTCTGAGTTTTCATTATTATCAACAAATGCGATTTAAATCCGGCCCCTTATCATTTTCTAGTATACATTATTGTCATAACCTGAAGTATTTTGTTTGATCCGTAACCATATGCCCCCCTGCCTTTGCTTATTTTCATGCCTGTGCATATACTATGTCATCAAACTTAATTTCGAATGATGCAAGAGAGTGAGTTCACATGTGACCTTTAAGTATCATGTAAATACGATGTGAGCATTTTTGTCACAACTCCCTGTTCCATACACAAAAGAGAATCCGATGTCAAACTTGGTTTAATGACGGACGCATCAACCTACTGCACTTTTATGTTGAGCTGAGTACACGTGAGTGCGTCTCCGGTACCGGTGATGCCTCACCTCGTCTGGCCGCTGGGTTAACTACACCTGGTGAAGATAATGCGTTAATAAATGGCCAATATCTCTCACTGGGAATTAATGTAGTGGTAGATAGAGGTTTTGGAGGTAATTCGCCAGCATCTCCTAATAAAATTCCAATAACTGTTCTCAAAATAAGGCTTTCTGACGGCATCCATGCAACAGTATGCGGTAACTGTTAGGGAAATCCGTGAATACTATGGGGACACATTATGGAGGAATTATGATGGGAGTTTTTTGGAAACTTTGTTCAATGAATGAATGAATGTTTAACGACACCCCATAAACTTCGTCAAACGCAAAATATCCTTTCGCAACGTCCCATTGAAGAACTCAGGGGAAAAGCTAGACATTACAAAAGTACTACTGTTTCTGCAGATTGCAAATCAAAACAAATCACTGCCACATCAGCTAGACAAGAATTTCAACGACCACAACACAAATTCCGGTACACAATAATAACTTGATGATTGGCTTAAGGGTTATGATCGAATTCTCCAGGATACATGTATTAAAGATAAACGTATAGTACAATTTCAATAAGGTCTGTCTATTACACCCTGTGCCTCCATATCTCTCTCTCTCTCTCTCTCTCTCTCTCTCTCTCTCTCTCTCTCTCTCTCTCTCTCTCTCTCTCTCTCTCTCTCTCTCTCTCTCTCTCTCTCTCTCTCTCTCTCTCTCTCTCTATGTTTGTGCGTCGCATTGTGCATGCGTTAATCGTAGTGTAGGTTTCTCTCATTGCATTGCATATATATATAGATAGATAGATAGATAGATAGATAGATAGATAGAGATAGATATATATAGATATAGATAGATATAGATATGGATAGATAGATAGATAAATAGATAGATAAATATATATATATATAGATATATATATATATATATATATATATATATATATATATATATATATATATAT
>NC_054710.1:23656908-23670347 GCF_016097555.1 Gigantopelta aegis
GTATATAAGTGCGTTTGAGTGTATTTGTGTGTGTGTGTGTGTCTGTCTGTGTATGTGTCTGTGTATGTGTGTGTTCATGTGTGTGTATGTTTGTATATGTGTATATGTGTTTGTGTGTGTGTGTCTGTTCACGTTTGTGTCGGTGTGTGTGTGTGTGTGTGTGTGTGTGTATGCGTGTGTGTATATGTGTGTATCTGTGTGTATGCATGTGTGTGTGAGTTGTGTGTATGTGTGTGTGGCTGTGTCTGTTTGTCTGTGTCAGTGTGTGTATCTGTGTATATGTGTGTTAGTCTGCGTCTGTGTGTGTATGTGTGTGCGTATCTGTGTGTGTATTTGTGTGTGTTTGTGTGTATGTGTGTGTGTCTGTGTGTGAGTGTGTCAATATGTGTGCGTGTGTGTTTGCGTGTATGTGTTTGTGTGTGTCTCTGTGTGTGTATGTGCGTGTCTCTGTGTGTGTATTTGTGTGTGTATATTTGTGAGTGTCTATGCGTGAGTATGTGTATGTGAGTGTCTGTGTGTGTGTATGTGTGTGTGTGTGTGTATGTGTGTGTGTGTTTGTTGTGTGTATATGTGTACGTTTGTGTGTGTGTCTGTGTGTTTCTCTGTGTGTGTTTGTGTCTATTTGTCTGTGCCTGCGTGTGTGTCTCAGTTTGTTTGTGTGTGTGTGTGCCTTTGTGTGTATGTGCGTTTGTCTGAGACCGCGTGTATGTGTGTCTGCCTGTGTGTCTGTGTGTGTGCTGTGTGACTGTGTGTGTTTCTGCGTGAGTGTGTGTGACTATGTGTGTGTGTATGTATGTATGCGTGTTTATCTCTGTATGTGTGTGTGTCTGTATGTGTGTGTGTGTGTGTATGTATGTATGTGTCTGTGTTTGTGTCTGTGTGTGTATGTGTGTTTAGTGTGTGTTTGTGTGTGTCTATGTGTGTTTTTGTCTCTCTGTCTGTCTTAATGTGTTTAGTATATTACACCTGCCGGGGAGCACAGTTGTGTTTTCTCTGCTTGGTTCTATATTGTCCCTTAATTAATGTGTTTAGTATATTACACCTACCAGGGAGCACTGTTGTGTTTTCTCGGTTTGGTTTTATACTGTCCCTTAATTAATGTGTTTAGTATATTACACCTACCAGGAAGCAATGTTGTGTTTTCTCTGCCTGGTTCTATATTGTCCCTTAATTAATGTGTTTAGTATATTACACCTACCAGGGAGCACTGTTGTGTATTCTCGGCTTGGTTTTATACTGTCCCTTAATTAATTGTGTTTAGTATATTACACCTACCGGGAACCACTATTGTGTTTTCTCTGCTTGGTTCTATAATGTCCCTTAATTAATTGTGTTTAGTATATTACACCTACCGGGAAGCACTGTTGTGTAATCTCTGCTTGGTTCTACACTGTCCCTTAATTAATTGTGTTTAGTGTATTTCACCTACCGGAGAGCAATCTTGTGTTTTCTCTGCTTTGTTCTATATTGTCCCTGAATCAATTGTGTTCAGAATAATTACACCTTCCAGGGAGCACTGTTGTGTTTTCTCGGCTTGGTTCTATATTGTCCCTTAATTAATTGTGTTTAGTATAGTTCATCTACTGGGGAGAACTGTTGTGTTTTCTCTGCTTGGTTTAATACTGTCCCTTAATTAATTGTGTTCAGTATATTAAACCTACCAGGGAGCACTGTTGTGTTTTCTCGGCTTGGTTCTATACTGTCCCTTAACTAATTGTATTTAGTATATTACACCTACCAGGGAGCACGGTTGTGTTTTCTTTGCTTGGTTCTGAAAGAACGAAAAAAACTAAATTATGACCAGATTAACATTAAAAATCAAGAATTGAAAAACAAATAAACGAAACAAAATCGACATCATTATCATCATCATCATCGACATCGATATCATCATCATAACCATCATCATCATCACCACCATCATGATCATCACCGCCATCATCATCATCACCACCACCGTCATCATCATTATCGTCATCATCATCATCACCACCATCATCATCATCACCATCATAATCATCATCATCACCACCACCACCATAATATTTATTTCATTTTATTTATTTATATTTTGTAAACGTTTGTATAGAAAAGCTGAGATGAAAAATATCTCATACATTACATTCAGATAATTACAAACCTGCGGTCACTACATTTGTGTAAAATTCCCCACATCCAAATGCATTACAAACGGTGAGAACATGTAACCCATGGTCATCCTCTTCGATCCGACCAATCAGCAGTGAGAATCTGTATCCAGTGTCCCTGACCCTAGTTTTGTAGATATTTAAGGTCACGTCGACAGAGTTGACCTCGCTGTTATGTTTTGTGGTAGCTCCATGCGGGTTTATCCAGTTGTATGAACTGATGTTATTCTTGGAGAATATCGTCTTACTTAAAGTTAGATTTTGTCCAATGGTAACCGCGATCGTCTCATTTTGTTTTGAAGTATCCATCAGTACAAGTCGAACTAGAAGCAAATAAAAAAGGCGTTCACAAGTATTATTGAAACGCATTCAGAAAAACATAAATATTAACAATAAAATATCCGGAGTACACTGCCGTTCGAGAGATAGTAGTAGAGTTGGACAGATCAGGGCGACCAACGTAATAGAAATATTTTTTCCGGAATTTTCTGATATTTTCATTTTTATGCGCGCGAACGCCCTTTTCAAAACAATAATTTAAAGCCCGCGAAAACGTCATTTTCATTAAAGTAATTTTAAACTGTGAAAAAATGTCATGTTTGACATATATTTGCAAAATGACAATACAAATAAGAATATCATTATTTATATATGAATTGGAACTTTCTCATAAGAAGACACTCCCTCTCCAAACACACACACACACACACACACACACGCACACACACGGACACGCACATCAAGTTAACACACACACACACACACACACATCATCACAAACACACACACACACACACACACACACACACACACACACACACACACACACTTTTATTAGCGAATATTCTATTACAGTTTAAGAATCCCACGTACAGATTAGCAATAAAGTGACAAACAGACTTGGCACCAATATTATTTGTATGTAGATACATTGCCACATATGCACTATTTCATCATATGCATGTAGTGGGGTCGAACTAATTTGCGGCGAACTGGTTCGGGGACGAAACGTCTGCTACCCACATTAAGACTGGCTGCCATTTTTCATTACGCTTACATTACTGTTACAGTAACACTTTTGGGGAGCCAGTGTACAGAAAATAAATCGCGTTATTATTTAACTTAATTGAATAAAATAATATCGGTAGGTATATTAATGTAGGTAGGTATATTAATGTAGGTAGGTATATTAATGTAGGTAGGTATATTAATGTCATGGATGCGTCATATAATAGATTAGTGGTGACCAAATATTATTTATTCAAATGTTGCATGTTAACGCCAATGGAAAGAAAACAACTGTCGGTTCGGTTCGGTTGGGATTTTTTGTTTGGGTTTTTTTTTGTGTTTTTTGTTGTGGGTTGTTGTTTTTTTGGTGGGTTTTTTTACGATTGTAGCGTTCTTCTGTTCTAATCATTCCCAGTCTGGAGCTCCACGCGGAAAGACGTGTTTATTTCGCTTGTGCACACTGCACGTGCTTTCCTGTGCTCGACTTGGGGGTCCTTCGTTTCGTTGTTTCTGTCAGCGAAATGAAGTTTTCTACTGGGATGTATGTGGTCATTGGAACTGATTGAACGCTAGAACGCTTCTCGTCTCGACAGCCTGCACCACCAGGTTGGATTCTTTTTTACCGAAATTCCTTGCCTCCACGTCATTTCTCCGTCTGACTGTCGACTTGTTTTTTTCGTGACTCGTATGACGGCCATTCTGCAGAATGCAACGGTTGTTCGCGTTTAGTCTCTACATGTCCGAGCCTGTCCTAGCAGCACTGGAAGATTGACCGCCCCACTTTAAGAAGAAATAGGAAGCGGGGTCGGCCCCTACTACTCTTTTTCTAGACTTTACCTTGCTTTATAGTGATACCATCTCGTATCCTCCGGAGATGGGCCCGTCCGCACCACTATACCAACCCATGTCGACTGGACTATACCCTAGTCTGATACTCTCTCTCGTTCAGACGGATCCGGCTTCTCAAGATCTGTATTTCAGCACAACACTACACCTTCAACGTCTATCGACTGTCAATCTAGGGGTTTTCTTGACGGGATGCAACCCATCTCGTCCCTTTAAGCTGTGCACCCAAACGGCCTTAACGAGGCCACTCGTGTGAACACATTGATCGGACTTTAAACTTTTAGATCTGCGTTCAAAATTTTATGTCGAAATTACTTCTTTTGTTTAATATTATTAAACAGTCCGATCATCTCTTCTTTCTCTTATTTAATTTTGGACTGTCCTTCTAAAATGCTCCAAATTATATAAATATTCGGCCGAGCTGTCAATTCTTTTTTATTTGTGGCTTGTAACCTTTTTTTTTCTTTTTTTTTTTAATCTATTAACTACTTTACTAATTGCTATTTTCAAAATTCTGCCTATCCCCACCCCCCCCTCCCCCCTCCGTCCATCCCGATTCAGGCCACCGATCTTATCGGAGGTCGGACTCGGGATAGGCGTGTTCGAAACGCTAGTGGTATATGGGCACGTTAAACTAGTCATCATCATCTGCTTTCATCCACGGTGGCAAAATTTCATACATCGCCATAGAACTGATGCCTGCCCCGCAGGAACATCAGTCTATGGTATTTAAAATATCTTTAAAATGAATACATAAACGATTCGAGTATAAACAAAAATAAGAAAGAACATTTTCATATATGGCTTCAGTTTACTCGACATTTTCATTGGTCGGCTGTTGACAATAGACACACCTCTGCGGCCTTGGTAATGACACAAAACTAGACAAAACGGTGTTCAGGTTGAAATGAGTGATACAGATATTTAATTATAAGAGTGTAGAACGCAATAAGACTTAGTTGCTTAGAAAAACAATTCGAGTGAATTTGAAACAAATTCCGGATATTTGGCATCAATTCCGGAATTCCGTGTACGTGATGAAAATTCCGGAGAGTTGGTCGGCCTGACAGATATAACCGTTCAGATGTCCATCTAGCTCTCGAACAATAGATTGCTCGTTCTATTGGAGTACATGGTGCTGATAGTTTAAAGTATGTTTCTGTATAATGACACCACTAGAGCAAATTCATGTATTAATCTGAGGCTATTGAATGTCAAATAACAACTATTACTACTACTACTACTACTACTACTACTACTACTACTACTACTACTACTACTACTACTACTACTACAACTACTACTACTACTACTACTACTACTACTATTACTACTACTACAACTACTACTATTACTATTACTACTGACAGTACTGCTACTATTACTGTTATTACTACTAGTATCAGTAATAGGAAAGATGGAGAGAGAAAACAAATACCTCTTACCATGCATGTTAATTGTTTTGTTTCCTGTTTGCTCTGTCACATTGTTTAGACCTGTGACGTTGTTTGACACAGTGCACTCGTAAGTTCCTGAATCTTTATAGCTGTATGGCTGGATGATGTGGACATGTCTGTTTGGCGACTCTAACCTCCCAGCTATCTCTCTGATCTTCTGTCCTCCCCAAAAGTGAGTGAATTTGGAAAAGTGGTACTCTGGAGGACGACCATTCGCTTCACAAATTATCTTCACAGAATTATAATGTATGTTATATTTGCTGTACACTGTGACATTTGGAGAATCTGTATGAATTAAAACATATAATTATGTGCATATTTGTGTGTGCTCACGTGTATATATGTATGCATGCTATGACATGGTATGGTATTGTGTAGTGTGGTGTGGAGTGGCAGAGTATGGTACAGTAGGGTATGGTATGGTATGGTATGATGTAGTGTGGTGTGGTGTGGAGTGGCATAGTATGGTACAGTATGGTATGGTATGATATGGTATTGCATGGTACGGTATGGTATGGTGTGGTATGTTGTGGTATGGTGTAGTGTGGAGTGGTGTGAAGTGACATGGCATGGTACATTATGGTGTGGCATGGTATGGTGTAGTGTGGTGTGGTGTGGAGTGGGATAGTATGGTACAGTATGGTGTGGTATGGTATGGCATGGTGCAGCGTGGTGTGGTGTGGTGTGGAGTGACATAGTATGGTACAGTATGGTGCAGTATGGTATGGTATAGTATGGTATGGTGTAGTGTGGTGTGGTGTGGTGTGGAGTGGCGTATTGTGGTATGGTATGGTGTGTGGTGTGGTGTGGTGTGGTGTGGTATTGTGTATTGTGGTGTGGTATGGTATGGTATGGTATGGTATGGTATGGTATGGTATGGTATGTATGGTATGGTATGGTATGTATGTATGTGTGTATGTAAGTGTGCATGTGTATGTATGCGTGCGTATGTTCTTCTTTGAGAGTGTGTATGTATAGGGAGGGAGGTAGGCACATTCATGCATACATCTTTATTCTGACGTTTGTTAATGTTTTATTTATGTTTTTATGCATTATAATCAATCCATTCTTCGGTCTCTTTATCCATTAATCGAATAACCGCTTCATCCATCCATCCAAACGATCGATAGATCCATCGATGCATTCATCCATCAACCCATTTATGAATTCATCCATCTATCTATCTATCTGTCTATATATCTATCTATCTATCTATCTATCTATCTATCTATCTATCCACCCATCCATTAATGCATACATGTATGCACCCACAGAACCATAGTTTGACGCATCAGTACAAT
Organism: Gigantopelta aegis; assembly: GCF_016097555.1. Classification (NCBI taxonomy): domain Eukaryota; kingdom Metazoa; phylum Mollusca; class Gastropoda; order Neomphalida; family Peltospiridae; genus Gigantopelta; species Gigantopelta aegis. The sequence goes on from NC_054710.1 coordinate 23,663,668, forward strand.
TATTCTCTTGTGATGTTTCTTATCCAGCAGCCTAATTAAAATGTATCAGTGATTAATACATTCTTGTGTGCTAATGGTATCGTTAATGAAAACAAACATTGAGTTTTAAATGCGAATGCATACACTAGAATAAATAGAAGGAGGGGTACTTTTTGTTAGCAAGGAATATAAGAGATAATATTGAGTCGTAAGATACCTAGTTCCACGAGGAGGGGTAGATACCTTGTTCCAAGAGACACTATTGCATTTGTAATTTCACTATAGATACCTTGTTCCAAGAGATAATATTGCATTTTGTAATTTCGCTATAGATACCTTGTTCCACGAGATAATATTGCATTTTGTAATTTCGCTATAGATACCTTGTTCCAAGAGACACTATTGCATTTTGTAATTTCGCTATAGATACCTTGTTCCAAGAGACACTATTGCATTTTGTAATTTCGCTATAGATACCTTGTTCCAAGAGACACTATTGCATTTTGTAATTTCGCTATAGATACCTTGTTCCAAGAGACACTATTGCATTTTGTAATTTCCCTATAGAGACCTTGTTCCAAGAGATAATATTGCATTTGTGTTTGAAAAGAATGCTCTTTAACAGATCCATATGCATGGGATCAGCAAGCTACGCGGTCGATCCCGCTGACATGCATGTGTATATGTATGTTTGCTAGCATACATATATACGTGTGTGCGTGCGTGGATGTAAGCAGACAGGTAGGTAGGTAGGGTCTATGGAGGTAGGTACGTGTTCGCAGTACAGATGTATATATTTTTGCTTTGACATTTGTTAAACCTTTTTGTTTTGTGTTCCTACATATTATTTAATTAGTTTATGTATAATTTTATTATCTGTTTATCAGTCTATCCACCCAACCATTCGTCCACCCACACTCCCACAAATACATCCATCCATACATTCTTATGTTCTATCATGCTGTTTCTAATCCAAGCAGCATAATTAAAACTCACATATACATTTGATGTGATAATTTAACCAAACATCATATACACCAGTGAATTCCAATTAGGCTGCTAGACCCACTTACAAATGACAGAAATACGAGTTTCTTTGAAGAGGTTGTACTGGTTTGTTGTGTGAATAGCTGAGCAACGGCATATTTGATTATCATCAGCTCTCTTCACGGTGAACCGTATATCTCTAACTACAGCAGGTCCAACTGTGCTTTGTGACGTCTTGGTTGGTATCTCACCACACGTGAAGATAATGGTTGAGACCGGAGGGTTTCCACCAGTTACTTCACAGGACATTCTTAGAACGTCTCCCTCTCGAACTGGGTTACCAGATGTATATCCCTTTATCACTGGTTGCCCAGTCGGCGGATCTGAAAGATTATAGACCAGTCGTTTTGTCTAGAGTCATTATACAACAGAAACACAGGAAATAAAGAGAATAAATTATTAACGAATGCCAAGCCTGATGCGCGGTCGGTCTAAGATGCATCCCCATCGGGAGCCCATTGGACTATTTTTGGTTTCTACCAGAGTACCACGACTGGTAATGGAAATGTTTTATTTAACGACGCGCTCAACACATTTATTTACGGTTATATGGCGTCAGACATATGGTTAAGGACCACATAGATAGAGAGAGAGGAAACCCGCTGTCGCCACTTCATGGGCTACTCTTTTCGATTCGCAGGTCCAACTGTGCTTTGTGACGTCTTGGTTGGTATCTCACCACACGTGAAGGTAATGTTTGAGACCGGTGGGTTCCCACCAGTTACTTCACAGGACATTCTTAGAACGTCTCCCTCTCGAACTGAGTTACCAGATGAATATCCCTTTATCACTGGTTGCCCAGTCGGCGGATCTGAAAGATTATAGACCAGTCAGTATACAATAGAAACACAGGAAATAAGGAGAATACATTATTAACGAATGCCAGGCCTGATTCGCGGTCGGTCTAAGATTCATCCCAATCGGGAGCCCATTGGACTATGTCTGGAGCCCATTGGACTATGTCGGGATCCCATTGGATTATGTCTGGAACCCATTGGACTATGTCTGGAACCCATTGGACTATGTCGGGAGCCCATTGGACTATGTCGGGAGCCCATTGGACTATGTCGGGAGCCCATTGGACTATGTCTGGAGCCCATTGGACTATGTCGGAAGCCCATTGGACTATGCATGGAGCCCATTGGACTATGTCGGGAGCCCATTGGACTATGTCTGGAGCCCATTGGACTATGCCGGGAGCCCATTGGACTATGTTTGGTTTCTACCAGAGTACCACAACTGGTAATGGAAATGGTTTATTTAACGACGCACTCAACACATTTATTTACGGTTATATGGCGTCAGGCATATGATTAAGGACCACACAGATAGAGAGAGAGGAAACCCGCTGTCGCCACTTCATGGGCTACTCTTTTCGATTAGCAGGTCCAACTGTGCTTTGTGACGTCTTGGTTTGTATCGTATCACACGTAAAGGAAATGGTTGAACCAGTGGCTTTCCACCAGTTACTTCACAGGACATATTTAGAACGTCTCCCTCTCGAACTGGGTTACCAGATGTATATCCGTTGATCACTGGTTGTCTAGTCGGTGGATCTGAAAGATTATAGTTCAGCCATTTTGTTTATCGTCATTATACAGGAGAAACAATGAAAATAGGATATCATAGGCAGTGTAGTTGCTTCCCCAATGTGATTGCTAATTCAATATAAAATTCTCGCTACGCCATTGACATCAATATTATGCATTTTAACTTAATTGCCATGCTTGTATCCATATAAGACTGTTCTTGACACACATCTCGGCTATCTGGGCCTTTATTGTCCATGACGGTCGATTAATAACTCGTTGTTAGTGATTACTAAGAGAGATGTAATAATCTTATATCTCTCCATTGCGGCGGAATGTAACCCAGTGGTAAAGTGTTCGCTTAATACGCTGTCTGTCTGGGATCAGTCTCGTCGGTGGACCCATCGGACTATTTCTCATTCGCGCCAGTGCACCACGACTGGTATATCAAAATGCAGTGGTATATGCTATCTTGTCTATAGGATGATGCATATACAAAATCACTTGCTACTAATGGCAGGGCTCGAACTTAACGACGGCACCGACGGCAATTGCTGTCGTTGAGATGGCACAACAGTGCTGTGGGTAAAGCTCCACAATCATAGCAAACTGTTTAGACCTGGTATACATTAGCTGTCAGTATATAAACATAGCAAACTGTTAGACCTAGTATACATTAGCTGTCAGTATATAAACATAGCAAACTGTTTAGACCTGGTATACATTAGCTGTCAGTATATAACATAGCAAACTTTTTAGACCTGGTATACATTAGCTGTCAGTATATAAACATAGCAAACTATTTAGACCTGATATACATTAGCTGTCAGTATATAAACATGAGTAAATGTCAAATAGGTCTACATACACCTGGTATAAATTAGCTGTCAGTTTATAAACATGAGTAAATGTCAAATAGGTCTACATACACCTGGTATAAATTAGCTGTCAGTATATAAACATGAGTAAATGTCAAATAGGTCTACATACACCTGGTATAAATTAGCTGTCAGTATATAAACATGAGTAACTTTCAAATAGGTCTACATACACCTGGTATAAATTAGCTGTCAGTTTATAAACATGAGTAAATGTCAAATAGGTCTACATACACCTGGTATAAATTAGCTGTCAGTATATAAACATGAGTAAATGTCAAATAGGTCTACATACACCTGGTATAAATTAGCTGTCAGTTTATAAACATGAGTAAATGTCAAATAGGTCTACATACACCTGGTATAAATTAGCTGTCAGTATATAAACATGAGTAAATGTCAAATAGGTCTACATACACCTGGTATACATTAGCTGTCAGTATATAAACATGAGTAAATGTCAAATAGGTCTACATACACCTGGTATACATTAGCTGTCAGTATATAAACATGAGTAAATGTCAAATAGGTCTACATACACCTGGTATACATTAGCTGTCAGTTTATAAACATGAGTAAATGTCAAATAGGTCTACATACACCTGGTATACATTAGCTGTCAGTTTATAAACATGAGTAAATGTCAAATAGGTCTACATACACCTGGTATAAATTAGCTGTCAGTATATAAACATGAGTAAATGTCAAATAGGTCTACATACACCTGGTATAAATTAGCTGTCAGTATATAAACATGAGTAAATGTCAAATAGGTCTACATACACCTGGTATACATTAGCTGTCAGTTTATAAACATGAGTAAATGTCAAATAGGTCTACATACACCTGGTATAAATTAGCTGTCAGTTTATAAACATGAGTAAATGTCAAATAGGTCTACATACACCTGGTATAAATTAGCTGTCAGTATATAAACATGAGTAAATGTCAAATAGGTCTACATACACCTGGTATAAATTAGCTGTCAGTTTATAAACATGAGTAAATGTCAAATAGGTCTACATACACCTGGTATACATTAGCTGTCAGTATATAAACATGAGTAAATGTCAAATAGGTCTACATACACCTGGTATACATTAGCTGTCAGTATATAAACATGAGTAAATGTCAAATAGGTCTACATACACCTGGTATAAATTAGCTGTCAGTATATAAACATGAGTAAATGTCAAATAGGTCTACATACACCTGGTATAAATTAGCTGTCAGTATATAAACATGAGTAAATGTCAAATAGGTCTACATACACCTGGTATACATTAGCTGTCAGTATATAAACATGAGTAAATGTCAAATAGGTCTACATACACCTGGTATAAATTAGCTGTCAGTATATAAACATGAGTAAATGTCAAATAGGTCTACATACACCTGGTATACATTAGCTGTCAGTATATAAACATGAGTAACTTTCAAATAGGTCTACATACACCTGGTATACATTAGCTGTCAGTTTATAAACATGAGTAAATGTCAAATAGGTCTACATACACCTGGTATACATTAGCTGTCAGTATATAAACATGAGTAAATGTCAAATAGGTCTACATACACCTGGTATAAATTAGCTGTCAGTATATAAACATGAGTAAATGTCAAATAGGTCTACATACACCTGGTATACATTAGCTGTCAGTATATAAACATGAGTAAATGTCAAATAGGTCTACATACACCTGGTATAAATTAGCTGTCAGTATATAAACATGAGTAAATGTCAAATAGGTCTACATACACCTGGTATACATTAGCTGTCAGTATATAAACATGAGTAAATGTCAAATAGGTCTACATACACCTGGTATAAATTAGCTGTCAGTATATAAACATGAGTAAATGTCAAATAGGTCTACATACACCTGGTATACATTAGCTGTCAGTATATAAACATGAGTAAATGTCAAATAGGTCTACATACACCTGGTATACATTAGCTGTCAGTATATAAACATGAGTAAATGTCAAATAGGTCTACATACACCTGGTATAAATTAGCTGTCAGTTTATAAACATGAGTAAATGTCAAATAGGTCTACATACACCTGGTATAAATTAGCTGTCAGTATATAAACATGAGTAAATGTCAAATAGGTCTACATACACCTGGTATAAATTAGCTGTCAGTATATAAACATGAGTAAATGTCAAATAGGTCTACATACACCTGGTATACATTAGCTGTCAGTATATAAACATGAGTAAATGTCAAATAGGTCTACATACACCTGGTATAAATTAGCTGTCAGTATATAAACATGAGTAAATGTCAAATAGGTCTACATACACCTGGTATAAATTAGCTGTCAGTATATAAACATGAGTAACTTTCAAATAGGTCTACATACACCTGGTATAAATTAGCTGTCAGTATATAAACATGAGTAAATGTCAAATAGGTCTACATACACCTGGTATAAATTAGCTGTCAGTATATAAACATGAGTAAATGTCAAATAGGTCTACATACACCTGGTATAAATTAGCTGTCAGTATATAAACATGAGTAAATGTCAAATAGGTCTACATACACCTGGTATAAATTAGCTGTCAGTATATAAACATGAGTAAATGTCAAATAGGTCTACATACACCTGAGTATAAATTAGCTACATACACCTGGTATACATTAGCTGTCAGTATATAAACATGAGTAAATGTCAAATAGGTCTACATACACCTGGTATAAATTAGCTGTCAGTATATAAACATGAGTAAATGTCAAATAGGTCTACATACACCTGGTATACATTAGCTGTCAGTATATAAACATGAGTAAATGTCAAATAGGTCTACATACACCTGGTATAAATTAGCTGTCAGTATATAAACATGAGTAAATGTCAAATAGGTCTACATACACCTGGTATAAATTAGCTGTCAGTATATAAACATGAGTAAATGTCAAATAGGTCTACATACACCTGGTATAAATTAGCTGTCAGTATATAAACATGAGTAACTTTCAAATAGGTCTACATACACCTGGTATAAATTAGCTGTCAGTATATAAACATGAGTAAATGTCAAATAGGTCTACATACACCTGGTATAAATTAGCTGTCAGTATATAAACATGAGTAACTTTCAAATAGGTCTACATACACCTGGTATACATTAGCTGTCAGTATATAAACATGAGTAAATGTCAAATAGGTCTACATACACCTGGTATACATTAGCTGTCAGTATATAAACATGAGTAAATGTCAAATAGGTCTACATA
>NC_054710.1:23670547-23683047 GCF_016097555.1 Gigantopelta aegis
ACATCTCGAGTAGATGTGCATTGGTCGTGTTAGGGCTCTCGTAATACTGTCTGACGAGATTCATGTCCACTCTTTCGCTGCCATCCTCGCCCTTGAATTGAATAAACTGTGAGATTTCACCCTTCAACTTGGCCAGCTGTTGGATCGAGGTAGATTTCCCCACCCCTACGGTCCCGACTATCACGAGAGCGTTCTTTTTCAGCGTCCTCTTCGTGGTCGGTTCACATATAGCTATATACAACAGTGACGAGTGTTTGCCTATGTTTTTATTTTATTTATTCGTTAGCTCGGGCCACTACTGTCTTAACATTAGTATTTGTCCTTATTTATAATCTCTATTTATTTGCAATCTCATAGATAATCTTACGAACCGTACTGTCATCATGTGCGGACATATAAGGTAACACCAGTCGTTCCGTTTTTGAACGAGCGGTATTAGATCTCTCGGCACGTTTTCTTTAGAGACAAAAAACCCCAAAACACTATTGATCTTCGCGCACCGATTGTCTCGGGGGGCAGTACGTGACATCTAACAAGTGGGCGTGACTCTCCTTACAAAAAAACCCTATTCATCTCGCTCGACAATTAAAACGTGTGTGCATCGCTGAAACACTAGTTATCTGATTGGCTCAACGGCAGCACGTGACACCTAAGAAAGTGGGTGTGTCTGGCGGGAGGTTCGGGAGGTGCGCGATTCATCAATATGCATCTACTTCCGTCATTAGTTATTCATTTGCAACCCTATATGCATGTAGCTGTTTGGCATTGGTGCTAATATGAATAAATGTAGTTTTTTTATCCAGATTCGTGCATTTTCGTTTAATTCAGGCAAAACTAATCCTGAACCCCTACAAACATGGGAGCCCATACTCCTATGGTCGGTGGTGTAGTGGTTACGTCTTCTGCCTTAGGCTTGTAGGTAAAGGGTTCGCATCCCGATACTGGCTCACACCCAGAGCGAATTTTAACAGCTCATTTGGGAAGGTGTATGGTCACCACACAACCTTCTCTTCCATTAACCAGAAACAACTAACCATTAACCCCACATGCTCCTCCACCCCACCCTACCCACCCAATCACACTTCTTTTTGCCCGCAACTTATTTAATATTTATCTGTTGTTCCATAACGGGAATCTAAAATGTGCGTCCAGAACAGCGAGCTTGAATCTTAATTGAATACAAGCAAGACAATCAGCTGAAATGTAAGTCAAATAAAACCAGACTAGAGACCTTGAATCTTAATTGAATACAAGCAAGAAAATCAGCTGAAATGTAATGAAATAAAATAAAACCAGACTAGAGTCCTTGAATCTTAATTGAATACAAGCAAGAAAATCAGCTGAAACGTAATGAAAAAAAATAAAACCAGACTCGAGTCCTTGAATCTTAATTTAATACAAGAAAATCAGCTGAAATGTAATGAAATAAAATAAAACCAGACTAGAGACCTTTTCAAAATGGAGGCGGGATTTAGCTCAGTCTACTGAGTGTTCACATGAGGTGTTTGCGTCACTGGATCGAACCACCTCTGTGGATCCATTCAACATATTTTTTTCCCGTTCCAACCAGTCCACCACAACTGGACAAAGGCTGCAGTGTGCGATTTCCTGTCTGTGGGATAGTGCATATAAAAGATCCCTTGCTGCATTAGGACAAATGTAGCGGTTTTCCTCTGATGACTACGTGTCAGAATTACCAAGTAAATGGATTTTCTGGATCCGCCACTGTCTACGCACTTTTTATTTACATTTTCCAAACTCTATTGTGTTATATCGAGCGAATGCCATAACTTATGTTTCCTCATAAAGACTGCACAAAGCGAAAAAGCAATAAAATACGAACGAGTACAGCTCAAATAAATTTAATTTCAGATCAGCGACTGTAAGTGGTTTCGTTGTAATAGTGAAGTTATAAAATAGAGACCTCGCTAGTTGAACACAATCGTCCTGGTTGAATAATCATAACCTAACATAAAAGTTTGTCCTTATTATTCACGACCCGTTTGTGTACACAACAAGACATTTTAAAAGCGTTCTGTTGTCTATTATTCCAGTTTATCTTCATGTAACAAGATAACTTTAAAAAAAACAATAGTGTAGTAGTAGTAGCAGTAGTAGTAGTAGTAGTAGTAGTAGAAGTAGTAGTAGTAGTAGTAGTAGTAGTAGTAGTATAATAATAATAATACAAAATATTAATAATAATAATACAATAATAATAATAATAAATAAACATGTACATATTACTGATAACTAAATTAAAATTCAGAATAAAATTCGGTATAAAATGGAAATGATTCCATCACATTTCTCCTACAAAATATATGTTTCCTCGTCTGCTTAAGATGATTGCACTTCACCAATTTGTGACGTAAGTTGTCACAGTGCACTGGCAGTGCTCACACGGCGGAGGATACATCTTCACAAAAACGTACATGCCACACACACACACGACACGTACATGCACCACAAACAGCACACAAACAAAGCACCCGCGTGCGCACACACACGGAAACAACACAAATATACATCACACACACGCGCGCGGAGGACACATCTTCACAAAAACGCACATGCCACACACACACACACACGACACGCACATGCACCACAAACAGCACACACACAAAGCACCCGCATGCGGACACACACGCAAACAACACAAACACACACAAATATACATGACGCACACACGCGCGCGCGCGCAAACAACAACGCATAAACACACACACCACACACACACACACACAACAACAACAACACACAAACACACACACACGCACACACACACATACATTTAGACAACAACACATACGCACAGACATACACACCGACACACACGCATATATATATATATATATATATATATATATATATATATACATGCACGCACACACACACACACACACACACACACACACACACTCACAAATATACACACGCGCGCGCGCACACACACACATACACGTACACACACACACACACACACACACACACACACACACACACACACACACACACACGACCATGTCCCGATCCTCCCCAGTTTTCAATTAGTGATAAACTGATAATGGATAAGGGTAACTGATCAGTGGGTGGTGGGATGACTTGGAGAATAATGACCTGTTACAATAGGAAAGGTAACGCACTTAATGTTTTGAAAAACATTTCACGAATGATATATTACAATGAGCTCCGTTGTTAGAAACATTTTTGTTTATGAACACAAATATTCATCAGACTGATAACGGGCAGATGATGAACATGGACGCAGAGCATAGTTAAATAGGTGTGTTAGTCAGTAGATAAGTAAAGTGAAGTTAATAGTTAGGTAAGTAGAAGTATGCAGTAAGTAAATGAGTACGTACCGGCATCGGTGGCGTCGTGGTTAGGTCATCTGTCTACAGGCTGGTAGGTACTGGGTTCGGATCCCAGTCGAGGCATGGACTTTTTTAATCCAGATACCGACTCCAAACCCTGAGTGAGTGCTCCGCAAGGCTCAATGGGTAGGTGTAAACCACTTGCACCGACCAGTGATCCATAACTAGTTCAACAAAGGCCATGGTTTGTGCTATCCTGTCTGTGGGAAGCGCAAATAAAAGATCCCTTGCTGCTAATCGGAAAGAGTAGCCCATGTAGTGGCGACAGCGGGTTTCCTCTCAAAATTTGTGTGGTCCTTAACCATATGTCTGACGTCATATAACCGTAAATAAAATGTGTTGAGTGAGTCGTTAAATAAAAAATGTCTTTCATTTCTTTCTAAATGAGTACGTAGTACTCCACTGGTCAGACTAAGCCTACGGCTAAAAAGCTGATACGAAATGATAGGTGAGTTACACGGATGGCCACAAGGGACTAGCACTAACTCTAGACAAGGACCAGTATGTGGATGTGGACAGAGAAAGAATATGGCGAATGCACACAGCATTCAGTTTCACATTGGATATCGAGGTGTCTGTGGATAAATAAAGTTGGCTGTGTCCTGTACCATGCTGTATGGTGCCATAAGGTGACAGTGAAAGAGTCTTCGCCATCCACAAAGGACATAGTATCTGTGGATGCCAGGAGATTTCATTGAAATAATAAAGGTTGCAAAGTCCAAGTTCTTAAAATAATTATAATTTCTTCGTGTAGCTCACGTATTAGCCGGTCATGATCATCATTCTCATAAATATATACATACATAGATACATACATATATATCATATATATATATTCAAGATTTGAAATTTGTAAAGTGGTAAAGAGCTCGCTTGATGCGCGGTCCGTTTGGGATCGAGCCCCGTCGGTGGGCCCATTGAACTATTTCTCGTTCCAGCACGGCGACTGGTATATCAAAAGTTGTGGTATGTCCTACCCTGTCTGTGGGATGGTGCATATAAAATATCCCTTTCCACTAATAAAAAAATCCTATGTATGATTATATATCAAAGTTACCAATGTTTGGCATCCAATAGCTGATGATTAATAAGTCAATGTGTTCTTTTATAGTCGGGTTCGGTTAAAGGTCGATAACATGCAAAACATATACAGTCTTAAGTCACCGATATTAGTCTACTTCCCAAGTTACGTAATACACTTTTATAGGCGGGTTCGGTTAAAGGTCGATAACATGCAAAACATATACAGTCTTAAGTCACCGATATTAGTCTACTTCCCAAGTTACGTAATACACTTTTATAGGCGGGTTCGGTTAAAGGTCGATAACATGCAAAACATATACAGTCTTAAGTCACCGATATTAGTCTTAATTCCCAAGTTACGTAATACACTTGTATAGGCGGGTTCGGTTAAAGGTCGATAACATGCAATACATATACAGTCTTAAGTCACCGATATTAGTCTACTTCCCAAGTTACGTAATACACTTTTATAGGCGGGTTCGGTTAAAGGTCGATAACATGCAAAACATATACAGTCTTAAGTCACCGATATTAGTCTTAATTCCCAAGTTACGTAATACACTTGTATAGGCGGGTTCGGTTAAAGGTCGATAACATGCAATACATATACAGTCTTAAGTCACCGATATTAGTCTTAATTCCCAAGTTACGTAATACACTTGTATAGGCGGGTTCGGTTAAAGGTCGATAACATGCAATACATATACAGTCTTAAGTCACCGATATTAGTCTTAATTCCCAAGTTACGTAATACACTTGTATAGGCGGGTTCGGTTAAAGGTCGATAACATGCAATACATATACAGTCTTAAGTCACCGATATTAGTCTACTTCCCAAGTTACGTAATACACTTTTATAGGCGGGTTCGGTTAAAGGTCGATAACATGCAAAACATATACAGTCTTAAGTCACCGATATTAGTCTTAATTCCCAAGTTACGTAATACACTTGTATAGGCGGGTTCGGTTAAAGGTCGATAACATGCAATACATATACAGTCTTAAGTCACCGATATTAGTCTTAATTCCCAAGTTACGTAATACACTTGTATAGGCGGGTTCGGTTAAAGGTCGATAACATGCAATACATATACAGTCTTAAGTCACCGATATTAGTCTTAATTCCCAAGTTACGTAATACACTTGTATAGGCGGGTTCGGTTAAAGGTCGATAACATGCAATACATATACAGTCTTAAGTCACCGATATTAGTCTACTTCCCAAGTTACGTAATACACTTGTATAGGCGGGTTCGGTTAAAGGTCGATAACATGCAATACATATACAGTCTTAAGTCACCGATATTAGTCTACTTCCCAAGTTATGTAATACACTTTTATAGGCGGGTTCGGTTAAAGGTCGATAACATGCAATACATATACAGTCTTAAGTCACCGATATTAGTCTACTTCCCAAGTTACGTAATACACTTGTATAGGCGGGTTCGGTCAAAGGTCGATAACATGCAATACATATACAGTCTTAAGTCACCGATATTAGTCTACTTCCCAAGTTACGTAATACACTTTTATAGGCGGGTTCGGTTAAAGGTCGATAACATGCAATACATATACAGTCTTAAGTCACCGATATTAGTCTTAATTCCCAAGTAGCCTAGTAGACTTTTATAGGTGGGTTCGGTTAAAGGTCGATAACATGCAAAACATATACAGTCTTAAGTCACCGATATTAGTCTTAATTCCCAAGTTACGTAATACACTTTTATAGGCGGGTTCGGTTAAAGGTCGATAACATGCAATACATATACAGTCTTAAGTCACCGATATTAGTCTTAATTCCCAAGTTACGTAATACACTTTTATAGTCGGGTTCGGTTAAAGGTCGATAACATGCAATACATATACAGTCTTAAGTCACCGATATTAGTCTTAATTCCCAAGTAGCCTAGTAGACTTTTATAGGTGGGTTCGGTTAAAGGTCGATAACATGCAAAACATATACAGTCTTAAGTCACCGATATTAGTCTTAATTCCCAAGTTACGTAATACACTTTTATAGGCGGGTTCGGTTAAAGGTCGATAACATGCAATACATATACAGTCTTAAGTCACCGATATTAGTCTTAATTCCCAAGTTACGTAATACACTTTTATAGTCGGGTTCGGTTAAAGGTCGATAACATGCAATACATATACAGTCTTAAGTCACCGATATTAGTCTTAATTCCCAAGTTACGTAATACACTTTTATAGGCGGGTTCGGTTAAAGGTCGATAACATGCAATACATATACAGTCTTAAGTCACCGATATTAGTCTTAATTCCCAAGTTACGTAATACACTTTTATAGTCGGGTTCGGTTAAAGGTCGATAACATGCAATACATATACAGTCTTAAGTCACCGATATTAGTCTTAATTCCCAAGTAGCCTAGTAGACTTTTATAGGTGGGTTCGGTTAAAGGTCGATAACATGCAAAACATATACAGTCTTAAGTCACCGATATTAGTCTTAATTCCCAAGTTACGTAATACACTTTTATATGCGGGTTCGGTTAAAGGTCGATTTTGCATAAAATGGATTCGGGTGGGACGTAGCCCAGTGGTAAAGCGCTCGCTTGATGCGTGGTTGGTTTGGAATCGATCCCTGTCTGCGGGCCCATTGGGCTATTTCTCGTTCCAGCCAGTGCACCACGACTGATATATTAAAGGTCGTGGTATGTGTTATCCTGTCTGTGACGTGCATAAAAAAAGATCCATTGATGCATTAGAAAGCAGTGTAGTGGGTTTCCTCTGTTGACTACGAGTCAGAATTACCAAATACTTGACATCCAACAGCCAATGATTAATTAATCAATCTGCTCTAGTGGTGTCTTAAAAAAAAATACCTCCTACATTTTGACCTCCTACAAACATCCGGACGACCAAAAACACAATGGATTTTCTAAACTTGATGCCTTAAGCTAGATGTTGTAAGCGCTATTTAATTCAAGTGCCAAAAAATATTTCACATTGCCTTATAAGTAATAGAGCCAGTGTCAGTAGGATTCGCGGTATAGGCCTATATGGTATCGCCATCAACTGTCTGGATACGTACTTACGTATCGCATCCCGTATATCTGAATACATAACGTATCGCGTTCTCCCCGTAGCGCTTTATCTCTATCAAGCAGTGAGACTTTGCTCCTAGTCATAACTAACAACATTCACACATATCGTGCTGTATTGAAGGTCAGGGACCAGGAAGTTAAATAAACGAGATAAAAGCAGTTCACTTTTTGTTATTTTCTATCTGCCGCTTCACCGTGAACAGTTATAATTATACATAGAGAGTTGGACTACACTATATTCTAACACTCCAAGAAATTGTGATACAGGACGGTTTAATAGTAAATACACATTTATCGTATTATTATATAGTGATTGGACACAGTTTCATTGTGGATATAATGGAATGCATTTATTTTGTTACACTAATCTCCGTTTTGTTATGGAGTTCACTGCATTGTGCTACAGGTATGTTTTAGTTTTCAAGGTAGGTGTGTGTTTGCGTTTACTTGGTTTAAGTACGAAAATAAGTTGAAATGAAAATGACGACTACGTGTCAGAATTACCGAAAGTTTGACATGCAATAGCCGCTGATTAATTACTCAATGTGCTTTAATGGTGTCGTTAAACAAAACGAAAGTATCTTATTATTTTTTTCAAAATTGTTTTGTTTTGTTTGTTGGTGGTGGTGGGGGTAGGGGGGGGGGGGGGGGGGGGGGTAATTACTTACGATCAAATGATGAGATTGGAGATGTTTGTTTTATTATTTCATTTCAATAATTATTCTTATTAAACAACGACTGGAATTTAATTGTGTTGTATTCAAGTCTGTTAACATTTGATTTAAGATGCGGCTTTACCAATGTTAACATAAACGTCAATAGTGCTTGTTGACAGGTTCAAGATAAAACAACACCACACATATATCTGGGTGGGGGTGGACAACACCCCTCTCCACCACCAACAACAACAAAAAAACACAACAAAACTGAAATAAAATAAAACAAAACAACAACAAAAAAATAATAACTAAAATAAAACTAAAACCAAACAACAAGAAACAAGGAAACAAACAACAAAAAAACAAACTAAAAAGTGTGTGACTTTGAGAGTCTTTAATGTTTTATTTCATTATCCGTTTATTTCCAGGAATACGTCTTGCTATATCCGAAAGTAGACTCAGGCCTGTTGTGAAGAAGGGGGATCAAATAAAATTAGTAAGCTTTGTCATGGAATCAAATAGCCTGGACACGGTGATATATTTTGAACGAATACTACAAGGACAGCAAACTATTAAAAAGTCGTGTCAGATACAGCAGCACGACTTAAATTGTGCACCAAGTCAAAATTATTGCTGTTACTCTACTAAACGTACATTCTGGGATCGTGGTGCTCACATATACATTCACTATTATATAGTATACCTAATAATATACAAGGCGGATACTCAACATGCAGGACAATGGCAGTCCACATCTTGGAGAAACGTTGTAAGCAACAACATAACGATCACTGTTTTGTGTAAGTATTCATGTAGATACATATTTCTATACCCCTTAACGTTATGTCTATTCTGTCTGTGGGAAGATGCATGATGTATGAGTAGTGCGTGGCGTAACGACAACAGGTTTCCTGTCTAATTACCTCTCCGTAGTCTTTAATCGTATGTCCGACGCGAGGTATACGTTTGTAAAATGACGTGTTGAGAGCGTCGTTAAATAAAACATTAAATTTCATTTTTCTTTCTTAAAGTTATGTTGATTTGCCTGGTCATTTCGAACTACAATTTCATCTATGTACATGCATGTCCACCTGTATATTTCTCTCTCGATGCTGGCTGGTGATATTATGAGGTAAACTTAGTGGACAACCCTACTATTATCCCGATTTGCTGACGTTGATCAGTGGTTTTATTTTCGCAAATTTAGTTTTATTTGAGGCGCATTAGAAATTAACTGACGGTAAAAATCAGGTTCTAGTACTACCTCAGATTTTAGTAGAGATCCAATCAGATTCGTTCTTACAAATTTTTTTTTTTTTTTAAACAAGACAACTCCATGTGATTGGAACTTTCTTTGAAACTGTCAGTCAAACTTAATTCAAAACAGTATACTGACACACAATGAAAAGACAAAACCAACTTTTCATTGCAAATAACGACAAACTATTAATGAATTGATGGATGATGTAATATGACATTAATGACTGGTATTCATGAAATACATTCACATGGAAACATGGCCAGTTATCATCAGTAATCGAGTTGCATTCGTAAGGATTGGCACACACATCTCAAATAAGCCAGAGGAATGTTCCTCCACTCCTCCTGCAACACCTGTGCAAGCTCAGCGACGTTACGCGGTGGTGGCTGGCGGTGACGTACACGACGTCCTAACTCATCCCACATGTGTTCAATTGGGTTCAAATCCGGTGAAACGGCGGGCCAGTTCATAACGGTGATACCGGCTTGTTGCAGGAATGCCTGGGTAATTCTTCAGTATGTGGACGGGCATTGTCTTGTTGAAACAGAACGGGACCTCCTGGTCTTCGGTGACAGTGCAAACGTGGCTGGAGAACTGGTCTTAGAATAACGTCAACATAACACTGGGCTGTAAGGGCATCGTGGGCAATGATGAGATCACTCCTGAAATCACAGCTGATTGCCCACCATACCATCAGACAACCGCCGCCAAACCGATCACGTTCCCTCACACATCTGTCAGCGTACCGTTCATGGAGTCTCCTGTACACACGTGCTCTTCCATCGGCAAAGGAGGCAGAGAAACGGGACTCAACTGAGAAAACAATGCTCTAGAGAATGGTAATCATCCACCAGCCTTTTACCAGAGCAAACTGTAGTCTCGCAGCACGATGTCGCGGTGTCATGATGTTACCGTTGTACGGGCGTCGGCATCTGAGTCCAGTCGTTCTGAGTCGACGGATGACCGTCATCGGGTGGATATGCCTTCCATGAGGTCCTATCATGTTGCTTCCTGTCATCGTCGCAGTTCTGAACCGGTCACGGAGGTGGTGTCGTCGAATCTGCCGATCTTGGCGAGGGGTCGTAACGGGACGTTGTCCAGGTCGAGGTCGATCACGGACACTCCCGGTCTGTTGATGACGTTCAACAAGTTGTCCAATAGTTGATGGATGGAGTCTGAAGGTCCTAGCATGTGTCCACATACTGGCATTTCACGTGCATTGCATGCAGCATGATTAGCAATGCAGTGAACGCATTTCACACCATTTTGTGTGTTTCTGCTATTGTATGTGTAACGAGAACAAAACCAGGATTAAAACACAGACAAAAGTACTAATCAATGGCTTTCTCTCATAAATTGTTATTTGTTAAGTCCAATAAATATATTTTTCATTAATCACAACAAAATATTGAAAAATATCTGTTTTGCGTTTTCATTGTGTGTCAGTATATATTCACTAATCAATCTGCTTACTAATCTTTATCTGAATATAAGATATGATTAAAACGTTACATTTTATTTTGTTTTGGTCATTTTAGGGATGAACCTATCTATAATAAGTCAGCCGACTGTTGTCAAGAAAGGTGATCGAGTGGTTTTGCGATGTCAGGTTAATATTGCAGGGAGCTGCAACACTAGAGTATATTTCAAACACCAACGTAATACAATATGTCCTGTACACCTGATAGGCTCAACGTGTTCGAGTGTGAACAATATACAACCTCAAAACTATTACTGTTCATGTGGTACACAGACGGACAGGAGTGACTATTCCGTGAATTTGTACCACCTGGTAATATACAGGGCGAATATCCAAGATGCAGGACAATGGCAGTGTACGTCTCCATACACCATTGAGAGTAACAACTTAACAATCGCTGTTTTTTGTAAGTATTAATATAACCCTGCTCTAGTTATTCCTGGTGCCTTTTGTTTTTTAAATCTATGCTGTACCATTCATTAACATCTAGCAGAACTTCAAATATTACCTAATTAATGGCTATTTCAGCAACCATTTATGTTACCAAGTCATTGTGGTTATTGCATATTAATTCAAATTACTGGGGTTTTTTTATCTTGTAATGCATTATATTTGTAAATGTTTTAATTGTAGTGCAAGAACATTTCATCGCTGATCTTTGTAATACTAATATGTACTGAAGGCCAAAATAAAGTACACATGTATACATTTTCTAAAATGCCATATGTTGTACAATACTTAGATAAATTTCTACAAATTGTGTATATGTGATGATATCATGATATCACATTCTTTGAATACGATCAATCAGTTAGGCGTTTCAGATGCTCTTCCGGAAATCTAATTCAGCACAAAAAACACGTGCAGATTAATTTGAAATACATGCATGCGGCTAGACTACTTCACACTGAATCAAACGCTGTATGGTAACCATTAAAAACAAATAAAAATAAAGATATAAAGTCTTAAATGGCTCGATTGAATTCAACGCAAGCATATAACACGCATGCTTCAATTCATTTGGTGTGTTAAATCAGAGCACAAGGGAAAGGGAGAGGGGGACATAACCAAAACCCAACACACTGAATGCATTGTAAAGAGTACTGGGAAGTGAATTATAAAACTGACCATCATATTTAGTTCAGTATTTACGCTTACAACGCTATTTTGAGCTAACGCCGAACAAATACATTTACCGCGTTCACACTAGCATTTTTAAGCCGAGTTCGAATCTATAACGGCTCGAGCCAAATCTGGGTGGCGTGTCCATACATGTTTTTATCATAGCGTACCTTAGCATATGTTTACTTTACTTTGAGGTTTTACACAAGCGTTTAAAATTATTATTTATTTATTTATTTATTCTATCTTGACAGCAATTATAACTGTTCACTTACTTCCGAATTCCTTTAAAATGACGTAACTGGAAAACATGGCATAATTAAATTAACCGTCCCATCATCCTATAAACACGTTTTTTTGTAAATCATTTCTGTTTGGTTTGTTGTAAGAAGAAAAGTAAGTGTTTTCGAAATAACAAGAAACGAACATTTGTGTGTGCTTCATTACAGTAACAGAAAACTAATCAGAGTTATCTCAATAAAGAAAGACTATACCAGTCTATAAACCG
>NC_054710.1:23686661-23699161 GCF_016097555.1 Gigantopelta aegis
ATAAGTTTATACATGAATTTCTACAATTTGTTTGAACAATTGCTGCCAAGGTTCTCTCTTTTTACACAGAACAGTTAATATAATGACTGATCTCTCCTTTTACACAGAACAGTTAATATAATGACTTATCTCTCCTTTTGCACAGAACACTTAATATAATGGCCGATCTCTCCCTTTTGCACAGAACAGTCAATATAATGACTGATCTCTCCTTTTGCACACAACAGTTAAAATAAAATCACGTTCGTTTCCCCTTAAAGGTTATAGTCGGGGAAACGTATGTACTACCCTGTCTGAGGGATGGTGGATATAAAATATCGCTTGCTGCTACTCGAAAAGAGTAGCCCATGAAGTGGTGACAGTGGGTTTCCTCTCTCAATATATGTGTGGTCCTCAACGATATATCCGACATCACATAACCATAAATAAAATGTGTTGAGTGCGTCGTTAAATAAAATATGTTCTTTCTTTCTTTCGTTTCTAGTACAACTGTAGCTGATGCATTGACACTATTTCAAATTAAATTGCATGCATTTACCGGTCGTATGGTGAATCATTATATGTGGAATTAAACGTTAGGTGCACGTCGAATTTTCACTCGGTGAATTACTGTTTGATGTATTACTAGCGGAACATTGCTGTACGATAAATGGAAGGTATACAGGGGCCAATTTCACTAAAACATCGTAAGTTTACGTCTGCGACTAGCAGTTATATCACACATACGTTTATACGTGTTTGGCATATACTTTATGCAGAAAAGTACATCATTACGGAAGATGGAACAGTTTAATGACAAACGGAAATGAAATATGTGTACTTAATACTATATTAAATATTTGTTGTACTATGATCGTAAAAGGACTTGTGTTGTAGTCGTTGAGTTACGTTTACGTGTAAAACTAGACTTACAATGTTTTGTGAAATTGGGTCCAGGTTCCTTATGTCGCCACCGTTTAGGTGAGACCAGGACACATCCACCATTTTACATCAAATTATCCAGATCTGTATCATACTTACTTTTCCCATATAATTTATTGTTATATTATAAATACTAAAATCAAATGATGATAATTATGAACAGATAGAATTAGATACATGTTTCCATATTTTAATAAAAAAAAAAAGTAAATGGTAATATTTTATCGCAAAACATATTAAAGGGACAGACACTACTTTCAGCCCTTGAAAATTAACACTAAGTTTAGTTAATCTGCAAACCTGTAACAGATTTGGATAAAGTTACAATTGAGTGAAACCTGAGTCTGTGACTGAAATGGTGAAATGCCCTCTAAAATAGACTAAAACTCGACTCCATAACTTTTACTTCTCAGACGCACGCTCTTATATAAAAATATGACAAATGCATTTTTTACATATAATATTACTACGATGTTGTTGTTGTTTTTTTGTTTTTTTTTGTTCTTTGTGGATTTGTTTTTGTTTTGTTTTTGTTGTGGGTTGTTTTGTTTGTTTGGTTGTTTGTTTGGGTTTGTTGTTGTTGTTTGTTGTTGTTTGTTTGTTTGTTATTGTTTTTGTTTGTTTCTTTGTTGTTGTTGTTTTTGTTTTTTTTTGTTGGTTTTTTTGTTGTTGGTTTTTTGTTTTTGTTTTTGTTTTTTGTTTGTTGTTGTTGTTTTTTTCGGGCGGGGGGGTGGGGTTGTTAGCTGATTAGTTGATATACCTTTATTTGTATAAGAAATAACTGTTTCAACACGAGTTTTTTGTTTTGTAGACACGCACGAATGTCAGACTGGAAAGGGTTTATGCGATGTCCACGCTGACTACACGGATACACCGGGATCGTATACATGTACCTGTCGAGATGGATATACTGGAGATGGACGGTCATGTACAGGTAGCAGACACTGTATGAGAGTTTTACACTTGAAACGGAGACTTTTTCCCTTTTTTTAATTTTTTTTTTTCTGTCCATCAATTCGAAAATGGGTATCTACTTTTTACAATAATGCAACGACACACATTTTACAAAACGGACATCTCTCGGAACCTTTCAACATCGAAAGAGGCTGTTGGCAAGGAGACCCCCTTTCGCCATATTTATTTATATTAAGTGTAGAAATTGTTGGAATTCTTGTTCGAACAAATCCTCTTCTTAAAGGAATTGATATAGGGGGTCTTGAATATATTGAACAATTTGCCGATGACACTAAATTGTATTTAGATGGATCTTCGTTCTCTCTTAGAAATGAAATTCGTACATTAGATATTTTTAGAGACATATCGGGATTGAAAATAAATAAAGAAAAAACTAAAACTTTTGGATTAGGTCCTCTTGCGAATACCATGGTGGAAATGTGCAAACAGCTAAGTCTAGATTGGTGTGAACAAAATATTTGAGGTTCTAGGTATAACACTTAATAAACAGCTAGATAATATTTGGAGGTTCCATTAGACCAACTGAATTCCTATTGACGACCATAGTAACAATTCTTAATAAAACAAACAGAAGCAACGTTTCAAACCACCGGGTCAGTATATACACTGACAGTGTGGTTCCTCCCATTCATAATTATTCGAAGAAACTCTACTGTCACGTATCGTTTTAAGCACTTACAGGAAGTGTACGGTACCCACCGTCTGGTCCGCACAAAATGCCAGTAGAAATTTGTATTGCCACCCCAGTTATTGACAAGTACAAAATGTCACTAGTGTAATAATTATTCAGGTAATAAAACATGTCGAACTGATGGTGCATTTGTCATAGTTTTTGCACAAATAACCAGTGTCACATATATCCACCAATCACAGCCATATTCATGGTTGACTCCTTAAACATTTGACGGTGCACTTCGAACTCTGACCTGACAATCACATGATTGGTACATTTGAACCTATATTGAAAAAGTTTAAATTTCAAAAAGTGTCCAATCACATATTTTTGAGAAGGTTATCTTCTTGTGTACCCCAGTATGAAATGATACAGCCAGCAGAGTAAGTGGAACTACAAAGCAGCGTCTTCAATAGTACCTACCAAAATGGATCCACAGCATAATAAAATGGGAATTAGGTACATCATATTTTATCCTTGTCTGGTATGTAGCACAGCTGAATAATATAACACCCATGTGGGTTTGTATACTGCATAGGGTACATACTCCAAACTGAGCTATTCAGAATACCCCACACTAGAAGAACTTTACATGGAGATGCTATGTACTGAGTTAACCACAGAAATCACGAAAATAATCCTCATAACATCAGAGTCACACCCAATTAGTGACCAAACGACTGATGAGGCAGCTGTAACTAGTACCCAGTTAATCACTGGAAGCAGTCAAAGACTAATGTCCATCGTGGCAAAGTGTACAATGTACACAGGGAGAATGAGTCAAAAATGAAGTGACAAGGTGTTGACATTACGAAATCTGACTAATTTGGTGGTGGGGGGGGGGGGGGGGGTGGGTGTAAAAATGTGTTTGCCTGTATCAACACATGAACAAAAATTGCCTTCATTTAACATTACTATCCATGCACCAGCAAAGTTTGTCATTTAATTTCTGAAATCAGACTGACAATCATGATAGTTTTAAGCAAACCATTACGCATTTATTACAATGCCAGCAGTGAAAAAATCATTACAATTTGGTTTCAAGAAAGAACATGTTTCATACCACACGAACGGAAAACCAGTCACAAGGGGGTGGACCACATCAAAAGTGAGAGAGACAGTCAGACTTACAAAGTCAATGACTGAAAGGGTCTTACATACCAGTGCTCATGGTGTACAGGTGACACAAGTTCAGGCTGCAGATTCCTGTTGGCTTTTGCGTGGACTGTGGAATACCCCAACACAGCTGGAACTGTGTTCTGTGGCTCCCGCTGGTGCAAGGTAAACAATTACCACTGCATGACACATTGATTACAGCAAATAAAATCACTCACTGAACATACATGTAGCATATTAAAACCCTTTGAGGGCTATTTTCACCAAAAGTTAACTAAAATTACTACACAGACTACGTTATCTGGCCTAAGAATAAATCGCTGAGGTTTCTCGGGCTTAACATTTCTCTGCATGAAATTTACATCTGCAAGTATCGAACTATGATAAAACATCAAAGAGTAGGAATGTTGCACTATACAAAATGCACACTACAGTGTAAGGGGAGATACTCTTCATGAAAAACTACATAAGAATAAATGCATAAAAGTGTAGGGAATACAGTAACAGTGGTTACTTACACTGAAGTTAAATGAGGGTGCATTTGATTAACAGGCCTGAGGCAGACTCCTATAGGCTGATTCACATGGGCAAGCTGGAAGACATGATGAACAGGGCTTGGAGAGAACATGCCCGTGCCGTTCCCAACTGCAATTCAGGTCGACTAGAATTCAACTTTGCCACAGAAGAGCAAATAGGTGTCTGCACCCGCCAGCAAGTCCACTGCACATCATGCATGTACAAGTCACCAACATTTAATCTCTACACAGAAACACAGACACACACACGGAGGGGCAGGGGCAGATGACAAGCACAACCTAGTGTCACAGTACAAGTAGGCCTCACAAAAATGCCAATAAGTACGACCAATTTTCGGTTGCTGTGTACCTGCTTAAATATTCCACCACCTTCACATAAGGGCTGTCAGAAAAATAGCAATAAAGTAACTGACACAATCACACAAGTAAATCAAGAAGACGTGTATGCCAAACGGGAGGAACTTAAAGTAATTAACACAGTCAGGGGTACACAATCCAACATGATCAACATTCAATGTGACGGCATGTATAACAATGCCCTGTATTCTGGCATAGGCAAAGCACCGTTCCAACGTGCCACGCAAGTGGTATATATTGCTTTAGAACACACTACAAAGACAAAAAGGTTATAGCAATTTCCACAAAAAATAAATTATGTTCAAAACGGCACAGTATAAATGATTCACAAAAATGTGCAGAAAATATATCATATTCGTGTGACATTCCCATGGCTATGTCGATAGGAAAAAACAACAACGTAATCATTTAATTTTAATAACAAAACAATATATATATAATGCTCGTGTAGCGAACATCTCACTATCGTTTCCTCGCCTTCTAGCCAGTAAAGGATTATTACATGACAGAAAAAATATTATTTGCAAGGGAACGACCATATTAAACAATGGTGCCTATTTCTCGCGGTATTAGAAGCCAGTGAATAAATATTATTATTCTTCGTTACTCTTCGTTTTCTTTTTTATTAAGGTTGATTTAATCAACTGGTTTTTAATGTATCTATAATAATAATAATAATAATAATAATAATATATATATATATATAGAATATATATATATATATATATATATAGAAGTCGTGTAAATAGATCTGCTGTGAAATAGCTCATGTTATACCTCCTAGAAAAATTGCCTGTGTGTATAGTGTTTGTTTTGGGGGTTTCTTGTATTTTGTAATTTATGTTTTATAAACTGTACATTTGCCAATAAAAAAGAAGAATAAAGAATTTTAAAAAAATGAAACAGAGACTTGGCATCAAGAGTAGTATTAACAAATATATCAGAGATACTTATACAATTGCATAATACCTGTTGTTAATACTGTATAGTTAAACAACCATGTATTGGTGGATATGTAATCACATGGTTTATTTATATTATAGAAGTAGACATGCACAAATGCATGGATAAATTTATGTCCAACTATTATTTGTAGTAGAGACAAATAAAATTTATATGAAACAAAAAAAATCGTACCTACCTCGAAAACCAGAGTCACGGATGACAAAGTTAGGGAAAGTGTTGGTATCCGTGCTATAAACATGCTGTTCCTTAATTTGATCGCTGTGTCATTCTGTCTATCAGTATACGTTTACCAGTATTACAATAAAATAAGACCGCTAGTGGAGAATAGAACAGTAAACTGTCAACCATTTATTATCAAGGTGAAGTCTTGACAGGCACTTTTAATTTGCTACTCGATAAACCATGTGAGGAATACTTAACTTTTACAAACAACATACTAGTTACAAACATTATATACACTATACATAATGAGCACACAAACTTAACTGATAACGAGCCATTTGCGATATCATGCCCCTTTGAAGACACTGCCAGTTTAACTGCCGAATTTGACTTGTCTTACTAGGTCCAACCAAATTCACTGATGTCATGTAGAAGATAGTGGTTTCCTTCAACCAGCTACAGGGCCGTACCCTGATCAAAATCCTAAGGGGTGCACTACTTTTTATAAACAAATGAAACACTATACAAACTAAACCCTGAGACGTGTATACTATTCTGTTGAGTAAAAAAAAAAAAAGTGAGATTCTCAGTGGGGCAACTGCCCTCTCCCATCTCCCCCCCCCCCCCCCCCCCCCCCCCCAAGGGTACCGTCCTAAACTAGTAGCATTATGCAGGTTGATAACTTGTAACAAATTCAAAATAACTGTTCAGGATGAATTATACACCACTTCCGGTTGTCTCGTTATGGTATCCTTTGTTAAAATTGTACGTGTATCATGATATCCCCACACTTTTCATTTAACATTTCAGGTATTTGTAACAAAAAACGACAACAACAAACAAACAAACAAATAATATAATAATAATAATAATAATAATAATAATAATAATAATAATACTAAACATAACTCATACATGATGCTCTGAACCTCTATTGCCATAATTTATATTGAAATCTGGATGGTATCTCCATTGTTTTCTTTGATTCGAAGAAGTGCTTGACTACAGTACGAACTGTGCTACTGACACTTTTTGTCACGTTCACGCTTGTCATGGCCGTTGCAAGCCATTGTCTTTGAACTATTTCGACCATTTAAATATCCACAGTTGGGGGGGGGGGGGGGGGGGGATAGTAGGGATGCATGGTACATTTGTTTAAAGAAAATATGCTTCCCAAATGTCTTTCATAAAATTACGATATCGCAATGCAATGTATGTGTGTAACTATAACGATGAGGAGATTTCTTAGAATACATAAGTTTGGAAAAACTGTATATTTAACAGCTTGCTTATTGGAAAGGGAAATTAGTGTAGGTTTTGTTTTAAATCATGTTTCGTTGGATTTAGATATCGACGAGTGTCTTGTAAAGACGTCGTGTGGCACCAATGCCAACTGCACCAATACAGATGGATCGTATACATGGACCTGTCGAGATGGATATACTGGAGATGGACGGTCATGTAAACAAATTCACTGATGTCATGTATAAGATAATGGTTTTCTTCAACCGGTTACAGGGCCGTACCCAGAACAAAATCCTAGGGGTGCACTACTCTTTATAAACAAATGAAACACTATACAAATCAAACCCCGAGATGCTATTTTGTGGAGTAAAAAAAAAAAGTACGATTCTCAGTGGGGCAACTGCCCCCTCACCTAACCCCAGGGGGTACGGTCCTGAGTTAGTAGCATTATGCAGGTTAACAACTTGTAACAAATTCAAAATAACAGTTCATGATGAATTATACACCACTTCCGGTTGTCTCGTTATGGTATCCTTTGTTAAAAACCCCAAATAAAAAACAAAACAAAAAAACAAAACAAAACAAAAAAACAAACAAATAATAATAATAATAATAATAATAATAATAATAATAATAATAAAGAAACATAACTCATTGTCTTTTAACTATTTCGACCATTTAAATATCCATAGTTAGGGAGGAGGGGAGGGGTGCATGGTACATTTGTTTAAAGAAAATATACTTCCCAAATGTCTTTCATAAAATTACGATATCGCAATGCAATGTGTGTGTGTAACTATAACGATTAGGAGATTAGTTACAATACCTAAGTTTGGAAAAACTGTATATTTAACAACTTGTTTATTGGAAAGGGAAATTAGTGTAGGTTTTGTTTTAAATCATGTTTCGTTGGATTTAGATATCGACGAGTGTCTTGTAAAGACATCGTGTGGCACCAATGCCAACTGCACCAATACAGATGGATCGTATACATGGACCTGTCGAGATGGATATACTGGAGATGGACGGGCATGTACAGGTAACAGACACAGTATGAGAGTTTTACATACTGTATACTTGACACCGAGACTTGGCATCAGTGATAGTATTAACAACTATATCAGAGATAATTATACAGTTGCATAATACCTGTAGTTAATACTTTATTAAATAACCATGCGTTGGTTGATATGTAAAAATTGAAACAGAGACTTGGCATCAAGGGTATTATTAACAAATATATCAGAGATAATTATACAGTTGCATATACCTGTAGTTAATACTTTATTAAATAACCATGCGTTGGTTGATATGCAATCACATGATTTATATATATATATATATATATATATATATATATATATATATATATATATATATATTATACAAATACACATGCACAAATGCATACACAATTTTATGTCCAACTATTGTTTGAAGTGGAGCCAAATCAAATGTATATGAAACAAACAATGGTACCTACCTCGAAAATTTATATGAAACAAAAACAATCGTACCTACCTCGAAAACCAGAGCCACGGATGACAAAGTTAGGGAAAGCATTGATATCCATGCTATAAACATTCTGTTCCTTAATTTGATCGCTGTGTCATTGTCTATCAGTATACGTTTACCAGTATTACAATACAATAAGGCCGCTAGTGATGAACAGAACAGTACACTGTCAACCATTTATTATCAATGTGAAATCTTGATAGGCACTTTTAATTTGCTGCTCAATAAAGATGTGGAAATACTTAACTTTTGCAGAAAACATATTAGTTACCAATATAATATATACTATATATAATGAGCACACCAGATTAGTTCAAACTTAAAGAAAATAAAGACATGTTTTATTTAACAATGCACTCAACACATTTTATTTACGGTTATATAGCGTCAGACAAATGGTTAAGGACCACACAGATATTGAGAGAGGAAACCCACCGTCTCCACTTCATGGGCTACTCTTTCCGATTAGCAGCAAGGGATATTTTATATGCACCATCCCACAGACAGGATAGTACATACCACGGCCTTTGATATACCAGTCGTGGTGCACTGGTTGGAACGAGAAATATCCCAATTGGCCCACCGATGGGGATCGATCCCACAGCGACCGCGCATCGAGCTACGTCCTGCCACAGTTCAAAGTTAAATGACAACGAGCCATCTGCGATATCATGACCTTTTGAAGACACTGCCAGTTTGACTGCCGAGTTTGACTTGGATGTCTCTTACTGGATTCAACCAAATTCACTGATGTCATGTATAAGATAATGGTTTTCCTTCAACCGGTTGACCGGCCTCGGTGGCGTCGTGGCAGGCCATCGGTCTACAGGCTGGTAGGTACTGGGTTCGGATCCCAGTCGAGGCATGGGATTTTTAATCCAGATACCGACTCCAAACCTTGAGTGAGTGCTCCGCAAGGCTCAATGGGTAGGTGTAAACCACTTGCACCGACCAGTGATCCATAACTGGTTCAACAAAGGCAATGGTTTGTGCTATCCTGCCTGTGGGAAGCGCAAATAAAAGATCCCTTGCTGCCTGTCGTAAAAAGAGTAGCCTATGTGGCGACAGCGGGTTTCCTCTAAAAACAGTGTCAGAATGACCATATGTTTGACGTCCAATAGCCGATGATAAGATAAAAAATCAATGTGCTCTAGCGGCGTCGTTAAATAAAACAAACTTTACTTTTTCAACCGGTTGTCTTTGAACTATTTCGACCATCTAAATGTCCATAGTGGGGGATAGTAGGAATGCGTGGTACATTTGTTTAAAGAAAATATACTTCCCAAATGTCTTTTAAAAAATTACGATATTGCAATACAATGTATGATTGTAACTATAACGATGAGGAGATTTCATAGAATATCTAAGTTTGAAAAAAACTGTATGATGATATTTAATAGCTTGGTTATTGGAAAGGGAAATTAGTTCAGGTTTTGTTTTAAATCATGTTCGGTTGGATTTAGATATCGACGAATGTCTTGTACAGACATCGTGTGGTACCAATGCCAACTGCAACAATACAGATGGATCATACACCTGTACGTGTTTGAATGGATATTCTGAAGATGGACAAACGTGTGCAGAAAATTCACTTAAACATCAATCGCTAATCTGTGTTTTTTGCTACATCATTTTGACAAGCAATTGTGTACAACCTCTTCATTTTCGCAAATAAACCTGTCATCAGAAAAATGCATTTTTGTTTATGGCCAGATTAAGTACGTTTACTAAAGTTACCGGATCATTGATACACATATTAAAGAGAATCAGTGAAAGATTGCAACCATGGTTAACACTATTGTTAAATACAAGCCAGTATATCAAATCGTCGGCGAAATGACAAAACCTTGTAACTACACTTTTCAAAATTTTACAGGAGAGCAAAAATACGTTATTTTGTTATAGTCGTTATTATGCGAACATATTAACAGTTAATAGTGATAACATATTAACAGTTAATAGTGATAACTACTTAATAGCTGGTGTCAGGTCTACAAATGTAGTTACGACAATTTACAATTGAAATGTCGTTGAAGATGTCAGTTACGACATTTTGATCTAGAATTTAACACAGGTTGAAGGAATGAGGCAAGATCTATACATGTAGATACGACGTTTTCTCATTTTATTTTTTGGACCAGTTATAATACGACTATTTGTCATGTGACAGTCAACCACTTTCTAATAGGCCGATAGCTACGATCTTTTGACAAAAGCAGAATATGAACATTCTAACTCTGCAAATTCCAAAAAGTGATTTCTCGCCAAAAGTGTAGTTACGGCCTTTTGTCATTTCGCCGACGAAATGTCCATTCAGTCTTACACAACTAATATGTCTGAAACCTTAGTGATACAGGGGCATGTAAAAATACTCTCAGTCGATTCAGTCTTACACAACTAATTATGTTATCATATATTAATTTTATGGGACAAAAAAGAAAAAAAGAAAAAAAGGAGCACTATAAATAAGATTGTGTCTGACAGTTGCAAAGAGTGCAAAACGTCTACCCATTGACTTCAGATATGCTAACAAGACAGTAGATAAAAACGTTATGAACAAAAATGAACGTTTTTGGTAAAAATAGGAAAATGGTTGATACCATAAAAGGACAACATACTTGATTGTGTAAGACTGAACGGACACCACTAGAGGGCATTGACTTATTAATCACCGGTAATTGAATGTTAAACATTTGGTAATTTTGACTTAGCATAAACCTTCAGAGGTAATCCACTCTGAATGATTCCTCTGAAGAGGTCGATCTTGTGATCAGAGCACCTAAGGCGAACACTCTATCAACTGAGAGATTACATGACACATCACCCAGTATACCAACGAGTCCATACGGCTTTTCCTTTCTTACTCGACCTGCTACATCCACTGAGAAATTGAATGTTAAGTGAATCAGTATTGGTTGGTTCACTGCAAATGCTATAATTAAAAGGTGAAATGATTATATGTTCGTTCTTCCAGATTAATACTAATTAGATCCGTATCTTCGTATATATATTAGTTCATTGTCAGTTGTTAATGTGAATTGTGAACCAGGTGCGTTTCACATATTTATGTATGTATTTCAGCTGCACCACTGAAATCTACTGTTATAGAAAATGTTACCATTGTTTTGGCTGTGACAACGACGATGTTAGCTCTACTTGTTATTATCTTGGTTATTGTCATCATTAGGTAAGGAAACACCGTCTGCAAAAATACAATAAAGTGAAAACAAAATAAATATTCAGTGTCAGTATTCTCATTGCTTATATTGCGTCTATTACAGGTTGTCTTCAACATCACTGTCAGATTCTGTGTCAACACCATAAAAAGTACAATCAGTATAGATTCAAAATTCCTTAACCACTTGTCATTATATTGCAGATAGATAATTATGAAAGCCTGCTTTTTAACTGTTGGGTTTAATGTCTCTGATTAAACAACTACAACTTCCATACAGACTAGAGGTTTATTCCCAGTGTATCTATACTTACAGAATGCATTCAATTATAATGACTACATTCAAAATGAAATAGACGTTTAATTAATAGTGGGAATTGAGAAGACATAATATTTGTCATATTTTAGAACTAGTAATATAGTGATCTTTGTAATATCCTGGGAAATGATACCACAAGATGTAGCTAAATCTGAAATTGTTCTCATGTTACCAAATGTAGACAGCTGTAATGACTACATTAAACATAAAAGGGACACTTCATTAATGATGGGAATTTCGGAGACACAATATGTATCATATTTTTGGAGCTGTTAATATAACGATCGTTGTAATACCCTGGGTAAAGGTATCAAGATTTACAACATGTATCTAAATCTGAAATTGTCCTAGTACGTTTTGATAATAAGTCACAGATTCTAGAACAGCTTGTAGCGTGTATGCTTATTGTATTATTATTTTTTTTTTTTTGTCATTTGTCATAGAATGAGATCCAAATCGGCAGATTTAAAGGTAACATTCTCCGACATAAGACGAGATGATGAAAACTCAGTGTATGAAGACGTCCATGATAACAACACA
>NC_054710.1:23701661-23711349 GCF_016097555.1 Gigantopelta aegis
TTTAGTGAAAACAGGCCTAAATGTCCTGGAGACTTCTGTTTTTTCATTGTTATCTACAAATGTGATTTAAATCCGGCCCCTTATCAGTTTCAAGTATACATTATTGTCATAACCTGAAGTATTTAGTTTGGTCCTTAACCATATGTCTCCTGTCTTTGCCTATGTTCATGCCTGTGGATATGTGTCATCAAACTTAATTTCAAATTATGCAAGACAGTGAGTTCACATGTGACCTTTAAGTATCATGTAAATACGATGTGACCAATTTGATCACAACTCCCTGTTCTATACACAGAAGAGAATGCGATGTCAAACTTGGTTTAATGACAGATGGATCAACCTACTGCACTTTAATGTTGAGCTGTGTTCTATATGCACTAAACATAATTCATATTAATTTGTCAAGACTTGAAATCTCTGGTCTACACGTCAGTGCGTCTCCGGTACCGGTAATGCCTTATCTCGTCTGGCCGCTGGGTAACCTACACCTGGTGAAGATATTGTGTTTATAAATGGCCACTAGCCTTCACAATGAGCTGCTCGCTCTCATTGGGAATTAATGTAGTGGTAGACTTGCTAGATAGAGTTTTTGGAGGTAAGTCGTCAGCATCTCCTAATAAAATTCCAATCACAGTTCTCGCAGTCAGCCATACCAGCAACATTTAAAGAAATCCGTCAACACTATGGGGACACAGTAGGGAGGAATTATGATGACAGTTTTCGGAAACTTCGTCAAATGGATAATATCCTTTCGTAATATCCCACTGAAAAACTACACAACACAAAAGTACTACTTTTTCATCTTCTTGAAACATAACCAATACCACCTTCCCCCAAAACAGATGTGAAAGCCCTTTCGAACAAGATACTGTAATGCTTTCTGCAGAAACAATTCCTACAGAACACGCCCCTGTCCTTACACACACATCTGTGATCACACACAAAACCGCAGATAGCAAATCAAAACAAAGCACTGCCACATCAGCTGGACATGAATTTCAACGACCACAACACAAACTCCGGTACAAAAGGATAAACTTGATTAATAGCTTAAGGGTTATGATCCAATTGTCCAGGAGACATGTAATACAGGTAAACGTATAGTACAATTTCAATAAGGTCCTGTCTATTACGCCCTGTGCTTCCGTGTGTATCACTCCCCCTCTCTCTCTCTCTCTCTCTCTCTCTCTCTCTCTCTCTCTCTCTCTCTCTCTCTCTCTCTCTCTCTCTCTCTCTCTCTCTCTCTCTCTCTCTCTCTCTCTCTCTCTCTCTCTCTCTCTCTCTCTCTCTCTCTCTCTCTCTCTCTCTCTCTCTCTCTCTCTCTCTCTCTCTCTCTCTCTCATACCAACAAATGCATATGCACTATCTCTATCACAAACACATACATCTACACGAATAATCATACTCCGACAGGTGCACCACCAAACACACTCACAAGCGTTCGCCATTGGTTTAAGGATTTATACATAAAGAAATTGAATAATTAAAGGCTTCAACAAATGTGGAAATGTATATCTGAGATCGAAAATTGGCAAACTAATTTTAAACCACCTATCTAAGACTAATTTGAAGCTGATCAGTTAATGAGAGAGAGAGAGAGAGAGAGAGAGAGAGAGAGAGAGAGAGAGAGAGAGAGAGAGAGAGAGAGAGAGAGAGAGAGAGAGAGAGAGAGAGAGAGAGAGAGAGAGAGAGAGAGAGAGAGAGAGAGAGAGGAGGGGAGGGAAAGAAAGACAGAGCAGGTGGAGACAGAGAAAACATCCATTGGTGGTTAAAAGAAATAAAAATAATGCCTTCATGCCAGTTTCTATAATAGTGGCTTCTTTCGTAACAGCTCAGTTCTCTGAAGCATTTGTATACTCGATTCTCGCATTCCTCGCCAACGCTTAAACAATGAAGTTTGACTTCGAGTTCGATTTTTGCAGGAATGCTCTTAGTGTTTCCTGCACCACCTACTTCAGTCACGATGAGCAATGACAAACATAACAATGAAAACGGAAAAGAAGACCAAGGAAAAGGTAGTGCCAAGGGTGAACATCTATATACCAAACCTTAAGTGACAAATCAGATATCGTCAGTACAAGACTTGGACGAAAGCAAATATTACGTCTTTACCATATGATTTACTGAATAGTTATAGGGCTAGTTTAATCGGCACTGAGCAGTGGATTATTACCTAACTTACACATCAGTTGCCGTGTTGGCTTCATATAAATACTTTCTAAAACGTCCAAAAATAGGAAATGCATAGTCCTTTTCCTTAAATGTTTCGGAAATGGGATGAAAGAAAAGTATTTTCCTAAAATGAGTGAAACATGTTTATATCACAGTTGTATAGCTACTCACTTTGGACAGTAATTGTTACGCTGTTGCTTGTGGTGTTTGAAGCTCTGCACTGCCATGGCCCCGTGTCTTGATTGTCAATTTTCATCTCGTAATATTTGTTGGTATGATTATACCAATCTGTCTGGATACCACAATGACAATGGTAGCCTGGGTTGCTTGGATACATTGTGCTCCAACAGCTTGAGCCTTGCTGCATTACATGATACATGGAACCTTGCTGTACAACTGATACTCGTTGAAAGTATATGACGGTAGGCTGGTTCTGTATATTATTCACACGACATGTTAGTTTTACTGGATCGCCTTCCTTCATAACAGATCTGTCTGCAGATTACTCAAGATTGATTCCTGGAAATATACATACAAAATAACAAAAACCCAAACATTGACAGTAATCAAGGTATAGACGAAGCAAACCAATGCACGCAGTAAATTATGTAATCATAGCCAAAGATAAAGTGATTATTTCGTTAAAAAAGCCACAATTATATTGCAAAGCCTTCCTTAAACCCATACGCACCTTGAAACACTAGATCACTAGATATTAATTAAAACTTATCACCATGTTTTTGATGTTTCTACTAAACACGTATGGTATTATTACGTAATATAGCTATCATATTATCCTAGTTATAGTCTAGACGAGAAATCTCAAAATGTGACCCTAAGGAGCATTTTTTGGTAAAAGTTGGGAACCAAACTTTTTAACATAATTTGGATATGCTGAATCTAAATTTGTCGGTTCCCAAGCTGGATTTTGAGTCCTTCACCTTCAAAATGGCAAAACAAAAATGGCCGCCATATGGTTACTAAATCTGAAAATATAACATCTAGGCTTTTAATTCAGGTACGTTTGCTACATTGGTGGCTATTTTGTGTCATCTAATTAATACTTAATATTTCTGTAAATTTTAATTAGTAACATTATGAAAATTCTAAGATGGCCGCCAGATGAAATTTCCGAAAAAGTTACTTTTAGGAGCATTGTTAATTAAAAGTGGGAAATATGGGTTTCTAAGAAAATTTGAACATGCTGATTTAAAAAATAGTGGTTCCCAAGCTGAATTTTATGTCCTTGACCTACTAAATCTATATCAACAAACAAAATAAAAATGGTAAAACAAAAATGGCCGCCATATGTTTACTCAAATAAAATAATGTAAGATTTGAATAAGTAAAGTTATGATATTATTAGCTATTCCTATCTCTTTTGTGTCCTAGAAATTATATTTCATATTTCTGTGATGTTTCATTGAAAATGTCAAGATGGCCACCATATTTTTACTAAACCCAAAAATGTAACATTTAAGCTGCTATTTAAAGCACCTTTGGTCCATATGGCTAATGCATAATTAATGCCATATAGAAATGTCATTTACAAAGCAAGGATATCTTTCTGTCCCATCATTCAAATGATCATTGAAAAAGTTCGGTATTTGGCATGTCCATTTATGTGTCACTGCAATTTATATGGTATTCATACATGTGTCCTGGTCTTCACTGTGACGTTTGCAGCCACACAGTGTTGTACAAATTAATCCAGATTTTCTGCATTTGCATTGCAACATACCAGCCTCAGTGGTGTCGTGGTTAGGCCATCGGTCTACAGGCTGGTAGGTACTGGGTTCGGATCCCAGTCAAGGCATGGAACTTTTAATCCAGATACCGAATCCAAATCCGGAGTGAGTGCTCCGCAAGGCTCAATGGGTAGGTATAAACCACTTGCACCGACCAGTGATCCATAACTGGCTGAACAAAGGCCATGGTTTGTGGTGTTCTGCCTGTGGGAAGCGCAAATAAAAGATCCCTTGCTGCTTGTCGTAAAAGAGTAGCCTATGTGGCAACATCGGGTATCCTCTAAAAAACCCAGTGTCAGCATGACCATATGTTTGAGGTCCAATAGCAGGGCATCGCTTGTTGGGGGCAAAGCTTCTGGTTTGCTGGCCTTGGAACAAAATATGTCATGCTGCACCAAATTAGTTGGTTTGATTTACACTGTATATTCTGCACACACATTTCTCTTTTGATTTTCTGATGGCATCTGTGAGTTCACCTACTCCTAAGCCACTGAGTAAGTGATGGTCCGCTTTGAAGACCTTCCATGATGACCGCTTCATGTGATTTGATATGTAAGAAGTCGTGTCGCATCCAGTAAGCGCATGGAAAGGAAGCAGTGATGTTGTTGAATTTGTTAGCAAGTTGTTGAACACTTTTTCGATGGGTATATATATCTTTTGTTTTGACGTGCCTGACATCATCCAGAGGCTCCTGCACTGTACATGAGGACAATGGGAAACCAGCAGCACAAGGACATCCGTATCTCTTGATGATACAACAACCATATTGAATCGGTTCTGGATAGCATGAAACACCAACCTAGTATCGGCCTCTTCATGTGCAGCCCTAATGGAAGCTAAATCGGTTGAGATGTTTGACGATTGAACTTCTTGTCCATCTACAAATCCGCCAGCAACAACAATTTCGTTAGCAAGCAGCTCATCAGACAAGCATTTGAAAACATCGGCCTTGTTCTCTTGTAGAGCCCTAAAATTTACCTCTTTTTTTTTTGGTAGGGGTACATCACGGTCTTCTACAACACGTCTGATTGGCTGAGCTTTCTTTTTGCATCGTACTCTAGTGTTGGACTTAATAGACACTTCCAAATTTCTATTAAAAAATGGCATCCACTCTTTGATAGCTGGTACCACTTTGCAGTACTGCCCGGATAAATGTGTTTGCTAGGTCAGCAAAAGTCACTGTATTAGGAGGTTTTCCAATTCCAACAACTAGTGCTTGCCTATTTATAATAAGGCATGATGCTTTATCTTGAAGATTAATTGTTTCAGGTCATTCAATACTTTCTGTTATTCTGTTAATATATCAGCCAGTACTGACTTGTATCCAGTGCGAAGTGTGCCATTCATTTCAGCAAGTGCTAGAGGTACTGGCATAAGCTCATGGTTCAGTATAGTGGGCGTATCAACAGGTCGGCCAACTTCATATGCAATGATGAGTCGCTGAAGGAAATTTCTGTCTGCTTTCAAAAAGTATTTTTGTATTTTTCTTTGCTGTCCTTGACTACAGTATACAGCGATGCAAATGTAGGTGCATTACTTTTTAGTAGTGGATGATGAATGGAGACGACTGGCTTGCATCATGGCTCAGTCACAATTAATTGCTCTTGTACAAATGTGTCAAGTTGTTTTTGACCGAACTGTTTGGCACCAAGTAATGACTTCTTGATAGCTTCAGTTGCTACATCCTTCGTCACAATATTCTGGAGTGAAGCAGACTGTGCATCATTGGAAAACACACTGAATCTTTGGAATGTATCGATCAATAATTCCTCATCTTCGTTGTCCCGTTTTTGTCTTGCTGTTGTACCCTCATTCTGATGAAGAGTGTAACCAGGACATCATTCGTACATTGAATATGTTTCAGTTGCTATTTGAGATCGCAGGTTGTAAGAAAGGGTCCACATACACAGAGCTGCCGCTGTCTTTGTGATACCGACAACTCCACCACCTTTCTTGCCAGTGCAATTTAGCCATTCCTGTGTTTGATCGGGGTCCACCTGATTAAATCTATAGGCAGCAAGCTTGACAACAAAATTGCCATCTTTGAAAGCTGAGAGCACATCTGAAGAAAGCTGATGCTTTGCTGCCAGATAAACAGGACCGCATATTGCATAGTTGTAATAATCATAATGCATGAAGTACAGCAACGTGAGACTAAAGGAGTGGATGTGTAGGTCTCAAATGCCATTATATTGGGCTCGAGTGAACAGTAAGAGAACAGAGACCATTTCCATACACTGCCATCACAGGGAGAAATTCAAATTTTTTGCAGAATTTTTGTTTCTACAAAGTTTGCCAACAAGCTTCTGAAATTATAATGTAAACTTGCCATTACACGTTTGCCATTTTGCGGCCATTTTGTTTTTTGGGTGGGGGTGAGGGAGATTTAGAATGTCAAGAACTGAAAGTTCAGCTTAGTAAGCATTATTTTTGGAATCAGAATGTTCAAATTGCCTTAAAAAGCCGTGTTATCGACTTTTACCCAATACTTCCCCGACACATTACCTTTTAAGACATTTTGTTTAGCGGCCATCTTGGAATTTTCGTACTCTTAATAACTGAAAACATCACAGAAATATCAAAATAACAATTCTCTGACATAAAATAATCACCAGTGTAGAAAAGGTACCTCAATTAACAGCTTAATAGTTACATTTTGGGGTTTAGTAAAAAATATGGCAGCCATCTTGAAATGTTCAATGAAACATCACAGAAATATCAAATATCAATTCTAAGACACAAAAGAGATAGGAATAACTAATAATATTATAACTTTACTCGTTCAAATGACGAAACATTACATTATTTTATTTTAGTAACCATATGGTGGCCATTTTTGTTTTGCCATATTGAAGGTGAAGGACTGAAAATCCAGCTTGGGAACCAACACATTTATATTCAGCATACCCAAATTATGTTAAAAAGTTTGTTTCTCTACTTTTACCCAACAATGCTCCTAAGACCTTAAATAAGGCCTTTTTTCAGAAATCCGTCTAGACTATTATAGAATACTGGCATTTCATGTTGCAGCTAAGTTACATGGTTGGGTAAACAAAACAAAAATGTTATAGTGCACTAAGCTTACTCAGTGTTGTAACGGTAATAGCACTAGGTAGTTTGGGATACACAGTGTGGGCATTATGGGTACACAATGTGGTACCGCTGATATGTTGTTATCGTTATGTTTTTGTTGGCACACAGTATGGTGCATTATTGGCAGTGTTCTAGCTAGCAATATATAGAAGGCCGCTGCGCCTTGCCTCCGCGTGTGTTGACAATTGCCTGGCACCGCCTGCCCATTGAAGCAACCAGAGTACGGATGACGTCCCGGGGGATGGTGGCCCACTCGGCCTGCAAGGCTGCTGCCAGCTCGGGCAGGGTCTGGGGCTGTGGTTGTCGCTGTCGGAGGCGTCGGTCCAACTCGTCCCATAGATGCTCAATTGTGTTCAAATCCGGTGATGTCGATGGCCAAGGAAGGACATTAATGTTGTTGTTCTGTAGGAAAGCTGTTGTGAGACGTGCTGTGTGAGGCCTGGCGTTGTCATGTTGGAACACTGCGTTGGCGTTGGCCATAACTGGAACGATGTGTGGCCGGAGGATCTGGTCAATGTAGCCCTGTGCATTCAGGTTGCCCTGCACGTGGACCAGGTCAGTTCTGCCAGTGTGTGAGATGGCTGCCCACACCATGACACTACCCCCGCCGAATCTGTCCACTTCCTGCACGCAGTTTGCCGCATAACGTTCACCACTCGTTCGGGACTCGTCACTGAACCACACCTGTCTCCATCGCAGTTGAGGCCATTGTCGATGAATCTGGCACCACTGCAGTCGGAGTCGACGGTGTTGTGGTGTTAAGATGACACCTCGAACTGGACGTCTGGCACGAATTCCTACCTCACGTAGGCGGTTCCGTACGGTCTGGTCGGATATCCTGCGCAAACCTGGTATTGCTGCGGCTGTGGAGGTGGCAGTAGTCAATCGTTCCCGAAGGTGGCGTACCCGGATGTAGCGGTCCTGCCCGGGGGTAGTGACCCGTGGTCGACCGGATCTAGGGAGGTCACGTGTTGATCCATGTTGCTGGTAACGGTCCCACAGTCTGAAGATGGTGCTTGGGGACACATGGAATGCCCTGGCAACGGCCGTTCTGGATTCGCCTGCGTCTAGTCGGCCGATGGCATTGTTTCTCTGCGGTTCACTGAGACGTGGTATGTCCTGGATTGTCAACTGTCGGCCAGATACAGAGGCCAGGCAAGCGAACACCCTGCACTTTTATACTGTCGGTGTTCATGTTGCACGTGCAGACAACGCACGTGCAGTGGTGACATGGTTTGCACGTGGCTGCGTTTTTGCGAATATTCACATTTTGGAACTTTATTGTACAGTAGCTGCGTTTTATCGAAGGTAACCGTGGGAATGTGTTTGGGACATGCAATGACCTTATATTCACAAAGCATGAACCGGTAGGAAACATAAAATCGGAGTTATAACCCATTTGTACCCTTTTGCGTTTCTTTTTTTGAAGAGTATATATATTTATTACATACCCATTAAATCTTACTATATAAATACAACTCTGAATACAAGAATTGAATACAACTTTCCGTATTCAACTCAACTGCCGGAACTATATCGTATTCAACGCTACTATTTATAGCACATGGCTACCGGGAATGCCCTTCGCAATATGTAAACAAAGTTTGTGTTTGGTTTCTTCAAAATGTTATTTTGTGGAAAATTTGAACTGAAAACAGACGAAAACGGTGACATATATTTACAATTTAATGAGCGCAATACCAAAACTTGAGACGGGAAAACTACTAACAAATGAGCTTTTAATCCACGATAGTTAAGGTCGACGACAGTCACTTTTTGCACCCTTGTTTTGGCTTCGTTACATTGTACACAATTCTTATTTTTTTTTAATAAATAAAACATCTCCAACCGTAATTTTGTGATATGATATATTTGACAAAAGGTACGTTTTATTTCTTTTATCTTTCAAAACTTCAAATTAATATTTTATCCAGAATTATGAAAAATAAAAAGAGTACCGACCTGTAAACAGCGTTGTCTGCTTATTATAGGAATTTGACAGGGGTCAAGGTTAGTAGACCAGTTTTTATTTTAATGTGGCGCAGCATTGTAATAATACAGCTAATTTTGAATTTAAATGACGTCAGTATTCCAATGACGTCACTTTGCATCTCCTTACAATAACCATAAACTGGATACATGACGTTTCCTTTTTGGAAACATTCCAATGTAAAATTGCTATTGAATTTTTGTTTTTTCTTAGCATTACTAATGCACCTGGATGTCTTTGAACAAAATCTTGTAATTAAAAAATTGCACCTTTTACGAAATATGGCTTTCTTGTGAAATTACGGTAAGATGTGCTATATTTATTGTGTACGAAGCCAAAACAAGGGTGCGTAAAGTGACTGTCGTCGACTTTAGCAACAATGCCGTCTCGTCACGTAGAAAACTTGAATGAACTGTCAACCGGATTATTCAGTGGAGCGATGATTTATGGAGGCACATTTAATATAAACTTAAACTTTTCAGTAACGAATAATTCCATGAACATCAATAAAAGAAAACACACCGATGACGACTCAGACACTGAGTGAACAATTCTTGACATTTTTCTTCGTTGATAAAACTGGCACACTGAAGGTGTTCTGACGTATTACGAGCAAATTAAATATTATATTGTTCGTGGATTTTAGCTATTACATTGTCTTTAAAAGGCATTTCAAACAATATCA
>NC_054710.1:23711549-23736549 GCF_016097555.1 Gigantopelta aegis
ATGTTCAATTATAGAGGTCTGGCTAGCCAGGATTTAGGTAGATAATAATGGGTGAAGTCGCAGGTCAGTAAAGGTGTGATCCTGTTCCAAATAAGCACACTTGTGTTAATATTAAACATGTTCAATTATAGAGGTCTGGCTAGCCAGGATTTAGGTAGATAATAATGGGTGTTCCTTTGCCTAGTATCGTATTCAGTTTAGTAGCACAACGAATACAAGTTAGGACTGACCAGCCCGTTACATATTCAATTTGATTGCTGGTATACATTCAATAGCCCACTGACGCTGCACACCGCTGACAAGCATTTCTTCAATAAAAAGCCTCTTTGTGCACACCATAATAACTTGCAGTTCGACGCGTCCTCTTTACTTTATGACGAACACTTTTTTCGTCTTCAATTTGTAGGTCAGGGACCAGGTTGCTTAATATAGGAGATAAAATTGTATATACACAGTTTGTTGTGTGTGGCAATACAGCGACCAACAACACAGAAGCATAGATCAATAGTCCAGAAATGTATGCAGTTTGGTCTGTATTTTATAGCGTCCCACTACGTATAAATAAAGTTCTGTAGTGAAAAACAACAACAAAAACTGGGAGTTCGGAAATATAGCGTATTGTATCGGTATTTTATTCTTAACTTGTTTGAAATAATATGTGTTCCATTCGTCTTGTGATCGTGGTGTGTTAATGTTTAACAAAGAAATAGGACATTTATTTGCAGTGTTGTATTACAAAAAAAACCCAAACAACCAAACATGAATTCCACTCATCCAGTTTTGCTCCTATTCGTTGTTGGGAGTACACTTCACGTTTTCGCAGGTAAGACTATTTGCATTAAGCTCACAGCTAAGGGGTTGGACGTAGCTCAGTCGAAAAGCACTCGCCTGGTGAGCGGTCGACCTAGTATCGATCCTCGACGATGGACACATTGGGCTCTTTGTCGACCCAAGCAGTGCACCACGACTGATATATCAAAAAACATGGTATGTTCTATTCTGTCTGGGGTGGTGCATATAAAATATCCTTGCTAGTAATTAAAATAAAATGTAATGGGCTCCACAACTGTAAGAATAACCAAACGTTTGACATCCAATAGCTGGTGATCAATAAATCCATAATATGCTCTAGTGGTGTAGTTAAACAAAAACTTTAACTCCTCTATATGCTATATGAACCCCTCCAGTAGAGATTGTGCCCCCTCCCAATCCCACAGACATGCAACTGTGTATTAGATATTACGGCAGTAAAAAGTAAATAATAATAGTTGTCCATTTGACCTAAGCATATTTTCTTTACGGGTGGAACTCTTTCCTGAGGTGTAATAGGGCGCAGGATCGATTGCCTTCGCTAAATCTGTGCCCCATGACGAAAAAATAATTTGCTGCTTCATAGTTATGAGTATAGTGGAAGTGGCAGGATTTATCTTTACATATGCGGACGAGATCCCTTTTGTTTTCTAAGTATGTATGTATGGGGAAGGAAGGTGGCGGCAAAATTTGAAGTGTGGGAACACGGTAGTCCCAGTAGGGCCTACATATGAATGTTCACTTCGCGCATACACGGACGCAGAAACGGACACGGAACACGGATCGCGTATGAATGGATTGCTGGGGTAACTATAGTTCACGCATGTGCTAAAAAGCCCCACTGAAAACCCGCAACCAAACATGAATTTGACTAATCCAGTTTTGCTCATATTCGTTGTTTGAAGTACACTTCACGTTTTCGCAGGTCAGACTATTTGGATTACTCTCATAGCTCAGGGTTTAGGACGTAACTCAATGGTAAAGCGCTAGCCTGATCGATCTAGATTCGATCCTCGTCGGTGTGCCCGTGGGCTATGTCTCGTTATAGACTGGCGAGTGCTATCCTGGGATGGTGCATATATCCTTGCTACTAATGGAAGAATGTAGTGGGCTTCCTCTCTAAGAATATATGTCAAAATTTCCAAATGTCTGGAATCCAACAGCCGATGATAAGTAAATCAATGTCCTC
This sequence comes from Gigantopelta aegis, assembly GCF_016097555.1. Lineage (NCBI taxonomy): Eukaryota > Metazoa > Mollusca > Gastropoda > Neomphalida > Peltospiridae > Gigantopelta > Gigantopelta aegis. The sequence continues at coordinate 23,713,549 of NC_054710.1, forward strand.
TAGGGGTGTCGTTAAACAAAACAAACTTTAACTCATATCTCAGGCCAGTAGGAATCAGGGGGTAGGCTGTGCCCCCAACTACAAGACGACGAAAATGTAAGGGCTTTTTTAACTCCTGTATATAAATAAAGATACAAATATAGCTTGTGCCCCCTCCCCCACCCCTCCTCGCTTGAGACGGTGCCCAGTAGACAGAGGAGGGGGATGATCCCCTAGCCATCCATCCCTTACACGTATGGCTCTTATTTCTGTGTGTGCGTGTCTCTACTCTCTCTGTTTCTGTCTCTGTCTTAGTCTCTGTCTGTGTGTGTCTATCTCTCTCTCTCTCTCTCTCTCTCTCTCTCTCTCTCTCTCTCTCTCTCTCTCTCTCTCTCTCTCTCTCTCTCTCTCTCTCTCTCTCTCTCGCTCGCTCTCAAAATAACCATTGTTCCACATCTGTTGTTGTATGGGTAAAGACAGTGTGTCCCGCTTTTCACGTTTAACAGATGTAATAAGTATTTATATAGCAACATATAAATAGAATTTTAAATTTACAAAGTATAGTATACATGTACTGATTATTAATATGTAGTCATTTGGAGACATGTTGCCTCGATGTAGTCTACTGAAGGCATGTAGGAACGATATCTGCAGCTGACGGCGGTGGGGTACCATTGAATTCCAAGTGTCGGTATGTGGAAACATGGATGTCACAATATGACCTACATACGAATGTTCACTTAAAATTAGGTTTTGCACTTGATGACAGTTGGGTTCAGACAGCTCTATTGAGTGTCCAGAAAAAAAAAACAAAAAAACGGAGATTGAATATCATTTGAATACTATTATCCTGTTCAATTATTTAGACCCAAATAGAGAGAGAGAGAGAGAGATACGTCATCTATGTAACGACGCACTCAACACATTTTAATCTATGGTTATATGGTTATAGGGAGAGAGAGAGAGAGAGAAGAATATGGTATGCATGCGATTGGTGGAGGTGTGACCCTCTGCACAACCCCAACCCCACTTAAGGCTTCTTTTGTATATGGAGCGGGACGTAGCTCAGAGGTAAAGCGTTCGCTCATGGTAGGTCGTCTGATCGATCCCACATGGTGGACCCATTGGGTTGTGTCTAGTTCCAGCCTGTGCACCACAACTGATGTATAAAGGTTGTGGTATGTGCTATCCTGTCTATGGGATGGTGCATATAAAACGTCCCTTATTGCTTATCAAAATTGCTTATCGGAAACAGTGGCCCATCTGGCGGTAGCGAGTTTCTTTCTCACTGTCATAATGCTCCTTAACCGTTTTGTCTGACGCCACATAAACGTATATCAAATGCGTTGAGTGTGTCGTTAAATAAACATTTCTCTCGTATGTATGTGTAGTCTATATGCATTTCTAGTCGATTAGTTTATAGGTTGTTAGGTCGTTTGATAGTGAATGATATGGAAATAAATTGTTTTTGGTGTTAAAGAGTCCATGCATACATTAAAGTAATACTCCTGATGGGTATAGAGAAATAACTTAATCAGTCGACGAACTCATTTCGTCATCACTATCTTCGTTAAGAGGGACTATCACAGGGGGTATCTTATTTCTTATAAAACTATTTTGTTTTCTAAAATCTTCTTCGATCTTTATTACATGTTTAACTGCGTCAGAGAAGTGTGTAGGTGTGACAGAGTTCAATGCATGTGCAAGTTCTCTCCGCACCGTGGTCATTTTACCATCATTATGACGAGGTATGTGCCCTTTGACTTGACTCCAGATCAGTTCTATCGGATTGAGTTCAGAATGTCTTGGCGGCAGTCTTAGACACAAGTGCCCATGGTGTTCAGCAATATCATCAGTAACAAATTGCTTTGCACATTTGTTACTTTTCACAAGTTCATAAAGAACTGGCTTTGTCATGTTACTCTCAAAAGGTATATTTTTGTTTAGTAGCCACGACTGAATTTCTTCCTTTTTAGCGTTTAGTGCAGGACATCGTGTAATCTCAGTTAATTCCTTGTGGAAGCTTGCGTTATCCATGACGATAACAGAATGTTATGGTAGAGAAGGCATAAGTTGTTCTTCAAACCATTTGATGAATTGTCATGATTCATCTCACCATGATAGTCTCCGTCTGTTTTTTTAGCCTCAAAGATCAATTCACAGCCATCTATCAATCCATATTTATCACAGCCAGCATGACAAATAATAAGTCTTTTTCCCTTCCCAGTCACCGAACAGAGTTTAGGAACTCGATCAGCAGCGTCTGATTTCGGCAGGTGATTGGCGGTACTTGTGCCCGGGTGGATATCTGTCCAGTGGTGGGATGTTGTGTGGTTGACATTCACCCAGGTCTCATCTTGATACACTATTAAATACCCCTGTTCTCGTAAACTGGATATTTCATGGAGATAGGACAGTCTCCTGTCTGATATATTGGCGTCCTCAAAAATCACGTTTCCGGTTGTAGACATATGTTGGTATTTAAAATCGAGGTCATGGAGTGTTCTTCGTAAAGTTGATATTGATATGTTGATTCCACATTCCTCCCTTAAAGCCACGTTAATCTTATGTAATGTAGATAATTCGCCCTCTCTATAAAATCTGTATACTCGTCGTCTAATAACATCTTTATCAAATAAATCGATGAGTTTTCGGTCGCGTTTTTTAACAGTGATTTCTGTGCTTGGATTCGTAGAGCTTAGATTTTTCACAGTTCTTTTTACTGTTGAAACCGAAACTTTAAGTGCAGCGGCAACTCGATCGACAATTCGATAAGAAGCATACCTAGGTCTACCGCGCTGATATTCATCTTCAAAATAATCGAAAACGTTCTTAATACACAATTTTACATCAACTGAAGTGTTTTTCGATTTACCCATATTTTTCCTCAAATACCAATAACAAGAATGTCGACTACTACATTTTCAATGAATTTATATACCCTACCTAACTTGTATTTTACGTGGTTTACATATTGCTACAATAGCACGTGCAGTCATAGATCGAAATAATGATGTTATTGACCAAGCAATGCTATCGTATTTTGAACATTCAGGGCTGTGTCTGCGGGATGAAAAAGTGGTTGAACCCGTACGAGTCCGAACAATAGCCCTTTGGTTTTTCGCATTACAAATGTAACACCCAACCCCCAAACCCCAGCCCCTAGCACCACCCTAAATACTATATATATATATATATATATATATATATATATATATATATATATATATATATATATATACGTATGAGTTCCCAATTTAGAGGCAAATTAAATAACATTTTTATTATTATTTGATGTTGGTGGCCTTTGACATTGTATCCCCCCCCCCCCCTGGTCTTCTGGGTCCGGCCCTGCATTAAATTTATTTATAAATTTGGAAAGCACATTCCTGCGGTGTGTGAGGTGATTTGTGTGTATTACTGTGCTACACCTCAGTTGTGTTAGGTTAGGTATGGTATGCTAATATATAATTGATATATGGCCAACAACCAAACTGTCATAAACAGGTTAAAGGGGGATATTTGGAAAAGAATAACTGCAAAAATCAGTGCATGCGGCGTGGCAGAACGTACACCACAAGAGGCGAAAGAAAAATGGAGATCGCTGAAAGGGGCCGTCCTAAACAAGCAGAAAAGACTGACGAAAACGGGAGGTGGACCACCAGATAAACCAGTGCCATACGAGGACATCATCGTGACCATAATTGGAGAAAATTCAAACCTCTACACTGGAATAGAAGGTAATCCTAGTTTAATTTACATTATTTTCTTGTATTGTGCAAGAAAACAAAAACAACTATTTTCTAACACATTTAAAAAGTAAAACCAAACTCACATTAATATTTTATTTTTAACAAAACACCATTTCATTTTATAATTTCTTTTAAATTTTATGGCAATGAATTTTATTCAATCAATACGTAATAATGATTATTACAAAAATAAATAATATTAGGTATAATTGATTTCTTTTCAGTGCAAGGAACAGACACTTATGAAAACCCACAAACACAAGCAGTCGAGTGCAAGAATAACACTGAAAATACGTGTGTGGTTTCCTCGGAACCCACGCCACATTGCTCAAAGGAATACCCTGAGGATTTGACATCCGTCCAAACTATCTCTGGTCCAACACCTTCATCTCTCACTTTAACACCGCTTTTAAATGTAGACACAACACTATGTCAGGACGATGATAATATAGCAGTTGCTATTGTAAATGAAAGTAAAACATTTGAAGCAAAACAATCAGCTTCACCATCACTTGACAAAATATTAATAACGAAATCAAAGGCCCAAAATAGAAAAATAAAAAGAAAGTCCTTGGTGGAGAAAGGGCTAGATGATCATGAGAATGATCTCTTTGAGGAATATCTCAAAAGTGAGATAGAAAAAAACAAGGCCATGACCATTTTTTTCAATAACAAAAACAAAAAGATTTTGTTAGAAATTAAAAAACTTGAAAAAATTGAAAAGGAAGACGAGTTACATAATTAAATTTTGTAATGAAAACTGCAATAAATTCATTTAATAATAGGGATATTTGTAAGAATACCCTGAATGAACTAGTTTTGTAGTTCCTTATTACACCTACATTATTAATGAACAACATGCTATGAACAAGTATGGTTTTTACGTTTTACTTAGGCAAAGTTATTGTTTACGTTTATTTTGTAATTGTAATACGTAATAAAGAAAGCAAATATTTGTTGTTTCGTGGTCACTTTATTAAGCACAAGGAAGCAAAGTAATATTCAATTAATAATGTAATGTTTATTTAACACGATGGACTTTCAGTGAAAATAATTGTTGATTAATCTCTCTCTGGCAGTTTTTCCAGCAGCAAGCCTGGCACGTTCTATCATTGGGTTGTTTACAGGTAGGACTTCCTCCATGTGGGCATCTGAAGCTTGTTCATAGTCAGGTTCATCGTCACTGTCACTGTCTGTGTCTGGGACATCTAAGTTGAGCCTTCTGGCACGGTTACTTAGCATAACACATACTGCAATAACTTTACATGCCTTGGCAGGAGTCAAACGAAGTCTGCGAAGACAGTGCCATCTCCTCTTCAAAACTCCTATGGCCCGTTCGATAGCTGTACGTGTTGAACTATGACTGAAGTTGTAGTTTCTCTCTTGACGTGTAGTGGGATTAGAAATCGGAGTTAACAACCAGTCACGCAACATATAGCGACTGTCTCCTAAGATGATTCCTCTCATAGGCTGCCTTTTGTTCTCAAAATCTTCGAATAAAGATGACTCTCGTAGTATTCTTGAATCATGTACACTTCCAGGCCATTTCGCAATACAGTTGATGAATATGAGGTCTGCGTCACACATCAGCTTTAAAACAAATATTAACTGTTTATGCATTTGAAATAATTTACAAATGCATACAAAAGATATTTCAATCATAAATCAACATAAACACTTTATAATCCAGCCAGCACATTACCATATACTTATCAACATATACCCACCCATGCACCTTACCGAAAGCTAATCCTTAAATACCTACCTACATACCTACCTACATACATACCTACATACATACCTATATACACATGCACATACCTACCGACCTACACACATACCTACATACCTATATACATACATATTCATGAAATATATATTTATAATACATAAATCATCTTACCTGAACATTGATGGAATGGTAGCCTTTCCTGTTAACAAATTCATGTTCATTCTGCGTAGGAGCTTGTATTTGAACTTGAGTCCCATCGATGCATCCAACCACATTTGGAAATCCACTCATGTCATAAAATTTAGTTTTTATGGCATCTTGTTTTTTTCCATTGGGTAATCGAACATGGTTTGGTACCTGACGTAGCAAGTCGTCGGTGACTCTTGTCACAGTTCGGCTTACGGTTGACTGGTCAACTCCTATAAGCTCCCCACAAACGTCTTGGAAATTGCCACTGGCAAAGTATCTAAGTGTAATTAGCACTTGCAGAAGAGGGGTCAATGAACCCATCCGTTTAGATAATAGAATATCGACGCTGATGTCATCTGTGATTGCTAGAATTTCCTGTCTTCTAAATCTAAACTTGGCAAATATGACATCATCGTCAAAAACATCAAACGGATGAGTTTAGTCCCTAAATATTCTGTTTCTCCTCAGTAATCGGCGTTCTCGATAACGCTGAAGAATGACAGCAGCCATGTTGTTTTCTGACTTATACGCGGTTAAGATACTTAAACGCACCAAAAATTGTGTGTAACTTTATCCGCGTTTAAGACCTCCGGTTAGTCCTAACCGTGCTTCATGCATAGGAAATTTCAGTTTTTATACGCTGGTTAGAAATTAAACGCGGTTAAAATAGTTATACGGTCGTCATGCATACGGCCCCTGTTCAATAGATTAAAACCAAAATTATAAATAATCTATATCAGTATTCTCATTGTGTTTATTACAAGTACTCTTGAACACTGGGGTCAGATTCAGGGTCAACACCATGGACAATACAATAAATATAGATTCAAAATTCCTTAACCACTTATTGCTAGATGCTATGGAAGCTTGTTTTTTGTTTTTTTAACTGTTTGGTTTAATGGCTCTGATTCAACAACTACGACATCCATACACACTAGAGTTTTATTTCCAGTTTATCTTATTTACCAATGGTGGACATTTAGGAGGCTTAATTGTTGTCATATTTAGGGAGCTGTTAATATAGTGACCTCTGTACTACCCTGGGGAAAGGTATGAAATTTTACAAGATGTAGCTCAATGTAAAATTGTCCTCATGTTATCAAATGTTGTCAGCTACAATGTCAACATTCAAAATGTGGCACTTGATTAACAGTGGGAATGCTGGAGACACAATATTGCTATACCTTTGTAGTGTTAATATAGCAATTTGTGTAATACCCTGGGAATAGTTGTCATGATTTATAAGATGTATCTAAATCTGAAATTGTTCTCATTTGTTTTGACTAGTTTCCGCACACTTGTATATTGCAGAACCAGTATTGCCAATTTAGCTATGTATGCAATATTCCAATGGTAGTATTCAGCCTTATCTGTCAAAATGTGTCCAGATAAATAAACAAGTTGGGTTATATAATAATGGCTTGTAAAAAACATTTGTTAATTTAGGCCTAGTATCGATATATAACAAGTCACAGATTGTACCAACTGTTTTTGTAGCGTATATCGTATAACAGTAAAAGGCTTTTGTAATTGTTATTGTATTTGTGTCTTTGTCTTTCGTTATAGAATGCGATCCAAATTGGCAGAGTCCAAGGTAAAATTGTCCGACATAAGACTAGGTGATGAAAACCAAGCTACCTCAGTGTACGTGCATGATAACAGCACAGTTGGTACTTCCCCATCTGACGTACCTGTAGGATCCTCTTGGTACGGAAGATCAGCACCTACTGGAGAACATGATTACCAAACCGAACAAGGACTGTCAGGAAACAACGACCAACAAACAAACACGTACGAGAGACTGGATGTGGACGACATTGCACAGAGAGGTACATATGAGAAGTTAACTGTGTAAATTGTTTGTAGAATCAGAACAGAAATGTTGCTGATAGTATTCGTTACAAATAGACTGTATGTAGAGTGTCCATTGCTACAAGGAAGCGTCTATCAACTGTTGCTGGTAGTGTTCCTTACAGACAGACTGTATCTAGAGTGTCCATTGCTACAAGGAAGCGTCTATCAAATGTTGCTGGTAGTATTCGTTACAGACAGACTGTATCTAGAGTGTCCATTGCTACAAGGAATCGTCTATCAAATGTTGCTGGTAGTATTCGTTACAGACAGACTGTATCTAGAGTGTCCATTGCTACAAGGAAGCGTCTATCAAATGTTGTTGGTAGTATTCGTTACAGACAGACTGTATCTAGAGTGTCCATTGCTACAAGGAAGCGTTTATCAAATGCTTCTGGTAGTATTCGTTACAGACACACTGTATCTAGAGTGTCCATTGCTACAAGGAAGCGTCCATCAAATGTTTCTGGTAGTATTCGTTACAGACAGTCTGTATCTAGAGTGTCCATTGCTACAAGGAAGCGTCCATCAAATGCTTCTGGTAGTATTCGTTACAGACACACTGTATCTAGAGTGTCCATTGCTACAAGGAAGCGTCCATCAAATGTTTCTGGTAGTATTCGTTACAGACAGACTGTATCTAGAGTGTCCATTGCTACAAGGAAGCGTCTATCAAATGTTGCTGGTAGTATTCGTTACAGACAGACTGTATCTAGAGTGTCCATTGCTACAAGGAAGCGTCTATCAAATGTTTCTGGTAGTATTCGTTACGGACAGACTGTATCTAGAGTGTCCATTGCTACAAGGAAGCGTCTATCAAATGTTGCTGGTAGTATTCGTTACGGACAGACTGTATCTAGAGTGTCCATTGCTACAAGGAAGCGTCTATCAAATGTTGCTGGTAGTATTCGTTACAGACAGACTGTATCTAGAGTGTCCATTGCTACAAGGAAGCGTCTATCAAATGTTTCTGGTAGTATTCGTTACGGACAGACTGTATCTAGAGTGTCCATTGCTACAAGGAAGCGTCTATCAAATGTTGCTGGTAGTATTCGTTACGGACAGACTGTATCTAGAGTGTCCATTGCTACAAGGAAGCGTCTATCAAATGTTTCTGGTAGTATTCGTTACAGACAGACTGTATCTAGAGTGTCCATTGCTACAAGGAAGCGTTTATCAAATGTTGTTGGTAGTATTCGTTACAGACAGACTGTATCTAGAGTGTCCATTGCTACAAGGAAGCGTCCATCAAATGTTTCTGGTAGTATTCGTTACAGACAGACTGTATCTAGAGTGTCCATTGCTACAAGGAAGCGTCTATCAAATGTTGCTGGTAGTATTCGTTACAGACAGACTGTATCTAGAGTGTCCATTGCTACAAGGAAGCATCTATCAAATGTTGCTGATAGTATTCGTTACAGACAGACTGTATCTAGAGTGTCCATTGCTACAAGGAAGCATCTATCAAATGTTGCTGATAGTATTCGTTACAGACAGACTGTATCTAGTGTGTTCATTGCTACTGCACACCACTGACGAACATTTCTTCAATAGAAAGCCTCTTTGTGCACAGCATAATAGCTTGCAGTTCGGCGCGTCGTCTTTACTTTATAACGAACACTTTTTTTCGTCTTCAATTTGTAAGTCAGGGACCAGGTTGCTTAATATAGGAGATAAAATTGTGTATACACAATTTGTTGTGTGTGGCAAAACAACGACTCACTATATAGAAGCATAGTTCAGTAGTCCAGATATACAGTTTGTTCTATATTTTATTATAGCGTCCCACTACGTATAAATAAATTTCAGTAGTGCAATAAAAAAAAAAAAATTAAAACTTCGGAAATATAGCGTATTGTTTCGGTATTTTATTCAAAACTTGTTTAGAATAATATGTGTTTCATTCGTCTTGTGATCGTGGTGTGTTAATGTTTAACAACGATATAGAACATTTATTTGCAGTGTTGTATTAATAGTTGTCCATTTGATCTTAGCATCTGTTGCACTCGATAGCCTAAACAAACAAAAAACAATACAAATTAAACCCTGAGATGTTTATACTATTTTGTTGAGTAAAAAACAAAAAGTGAGATTCTCAGTGGGGCAACTGCCCCCTCCCCTGGAGAGGGTACGGTCCTGAGCTAGTAGCATTATGCAGGATGACAACTTGTAACGAATTCAAAATAACTGTTCATGATGAATTATATACCACTTCTGGTATACAACCTATTCATTTTCGCAAATAAAACTGTTATCATAAAAAATGCATACGATATGTTTATTTTTGTTTATGGCCAGATAACGTAAGTTTACTGAAGTTACCAGACCACTGATACACATATCAAAGAGAATCAGTAACAGATTGCAACCATGCTTAACACCATAGTTAAATACAAACCAGCATGCCAAATGTCCATTCAGTCTTACACAACTAATTATGTTGTGATATATTCCTGTTATGGAATACCCCCGCCCGCCCCCCCCCCCCAAAAAAAAAACCCAAAGAAAATAAAATAAAATAAAATAAAAAAATAATAATAAAAATAATAATAATAATAATAATAATAATAAAAAATAATAATTATAATAAAAATAATAATAATAATAATAATAATAAAACCCAACAATATAGATGAGATTGTGTCTGTCAATGGAATTGACAGTCATAAAACGTGTATAAAGTCCACTCACTGTACATTGACTTAAGATAGGTTATCAATACTGTTGGTAGTAATGTTATGAAGAAATATGAACACTCTTGGTATAAATGAGAACATGTTCGATGCCATCAAAGGAATACATGACAACAGTCTCCAGAGGAATCCCACTCAGATAATGGTTCCTCTGAGGAGACTTGATCGTGAACAGAAGACCTGAGCTCGATTCTGTTACACCCACCCACCCCTAGCTAAGCTATGGAGCAACATATACGCTGAGTGATTGCATAACATATACAGTAACCTGTGTACCACAGAGTCCAAAAGCCTTCTTTTTCTCGGTCGGGCTGTTGCATAAACAGAAATATTAAATGCTACTGCAGTAATGGTAATACCACTGTAAATACTATAATTAAAACGGTGGAATGATTATATTTCGTTTTACCGCCATAACGAGTTAATTTGAATTAGATTTGTATCTTATATATCGCTTAGTCTATTATCATCGTGTATCATATAATATTCGTGAATTCCGAACCAGCTGTATTTCCACATATTTATGTATTTGTTTCAGCTACTCCACGAAAAGCTACTTTTGTAAACACAGTTCCCATTGTTTTGGTTGCGACAACAGGAATAGTGGCTCTACTTGTTATTATATTGGTTATCGACATCATTAGGTAAGTTCGCGTTGGGGTGTCGTTAAACATACATTATATATATATATATATATATATATATATATATATATATATATATATATATATATATATATATATATATATATATATATATATATATATATATATCATTATGTAAGGATGAAACATCTGCAAAAATACAGTTCTGTTCAATAAAGTGAAAACAAAATTACTAATACTCAGTGCGTTTGTTATAGACAATCTTGAACATCAGGTCCAGATTCAGTGTCAGCACCATGAACAATGCAATAAATTATATATATATATATATATGTATATATATATATATATATATAATATTAAAATACCTTAAATTATTGCCATTAGGTTGTTGTGTTAAATGTTATGAAAGCTTTTTAAAAGGCTGTTTTGCTTACTGGCTCTGATTTGAAAATAACATTAGTAATTTTATAGAACCCGGTGTTTCTTTTCTAGTTTATCTATATTTACCGAATATGTTCAATTATAATGACTATATTCGAAATAATAGTGACAGTTACTTAATGGTGGAATTCCTAAGACACAATATTTGTCATATTTTTGGAGCAGTTGGTCGTTGTAATACCCCGAGGAAAAGACATCACGTTTTGTAAAATAATAATATGTATCTAAATTTAATATTGTTCTCATTTGGTCTGACTAGTTCCCGCACAAGTGCAGATTGCAGAACTTTTATCGCTAATTAAGCTATATTTGCTATATTTCTATGGTAGTATTGTACCTTATTTGTCAAAACGTGTGTGCATAGTATGTAATATGTAAGCAAATAAACAATTTATGTTATATAATAATTATTATCATTATTACAATTAGGCCTATTGATATACAATAAGTCACATATTGTATAACACTCATTGCGTATTTCGTACAACAGCGAAACATTAGTAATGTTTATCGTATTTGTTTCTATGTCATTTATCCTAGAATGCGATCCAAACCGGTAAAATCCACGGTAAAATTATCCGACATAAGACGAGATGATGAAAACCCAGCTACTTCAGTGTATGAAGACAGCCATGATAACAACACAGTTTGTACTTCTCCATCTGAAGTACCTGTAGAATCGTCTGGACATGGAGGATCAGCACCTACTGGAGAACATGATTACCAAAACGAACAAGGACTGTCAGGAAACAACGACCAACAAACAAACACGTACGAAAACCCAGCTACTTCAGTGTATGTAGACGTCCATGATAACAACACAGTTGGTACTTCTCCATCTGAAGTACCTGTAGAATCCTCTGGGCATGGAGGATCAGCACCTACTGGAGAACATGATTACCAAAACGAACAAGGACTGTCAGGAAACAATGACCAACAAACAAACACGTACGAAAACCCAGCTACTTCAGTGTATGAAGACGTCCATGATAACAACACAGTTGGTACTTCTCCATCTGAAGTACCTGTAGAATCCTCTGGGCATGGAGGATCAGCACCTACTGGAGAACATGATTATCAAAACGAACAGGGACTGTCAGGAAACAACGACCAACAAACAAACACGTACGAGAGACTGGATGTGGACGTCACTGCCGAGAGGGGTACATATGAGACGTTCGTTGTGTAAATTGTTTATAGAATCAGAACAGAAATGTTGCTGGTAGTATTCGTTACAGACAGACTGTATATAGGGTGTATACTACCAAATCAAATCCCATAGACGATAATAGTAACATATGTGGCTAAAACTCCTACCTGCAACGTATCAATGGACATAGACGCCACGGATATAAATACTACCACCGCTCACCCTAAAAGTGAATCACAAAAAAGTGGGTGTCAAGCTGCTCATTTCTGAGATAACGGGTAGCGTCTATGACTACCCTAGTTCCGCACAAAATTTGAGTACGTTTTTTTACAGGTACCCCATACATGTCCCAAGCACAAGGCTACTTGACACAGTGGTACTAGATGAAATAAAATTGCATACTTTTTTAGCCCAGATGAAACTAATTTTTTTTACAACCAACACACTCACATTTATAACCAATCACAGGACTTGTGGTGTTCACTTCTCTATTAAAAGTGGGGTGCACCTCGAACTTTGACCCAGCCGGAAGTTATTTGGTTTAGTACTACCTATAGAGTGTCCATTGCTACAAGGAAGCGTCTATCACATGTTGCTGGTAGTATTCGTTACAGACAGGCTGTATCTAGAGTGTTCATGGCTACAAGGAAGCAGAGACTGTATATAGAGTGTTCATTGCTACAAGGAAGCGTCTATCAAATGTTGTTGGTAGTATTCGTTACAGACAGACTGTATCTAAAGTGTTCATTGCTACAAGGAAGCGTCTATCAAATGTTGCTGGTAGTAGTCGTTACAGACAGACTGTATCTAGAGTGTCCATTGCTACAAGGAAGCGTCCATCAAATGTTTCTGGTAGTATTCGTTACAGACAGACTGTATCTAGAGTGTCCATTGCTACAAGGAAGCGTCCATCAAATGTTTCTGGTAGTATTCGTTACAGACAGACTGTATCTAGAGTGTCCATTGCTACAAGGAAGCGTCCATCAAATGTTTCTGGTAGTATTCGTTACAGACAGACTGTATCTAGAGTGTCCATTGCTACAAGGAAGCGTCTATCAAATGTTGCTGGTAGTATTCGTTACAGACAGACTGTATCTAGAGGGTCCATTGCTACAAGGAAGCGTCTATCAAATGTTGCTGGTAGTAGTCGTTAAAGACAGACTGTATCTAGTGTGTCCATTGCTACAAGGAAGCGTCTATCAAATGTTGCTGGTAGTATTCGTTACAGACAGACTGTATCTAAAGTGTCCATTACTACAAGGAAGCGTCTATCAAATGTTTCTGATAATATTCGTTACAGACAGACTGTATCGAGTGTCCATTGCTACAAGGAAGCGTCTATCAAATGTTGTTCGTAGTATTCGTTACAGACAGACTGTATATAGAGTGCGCATTGCTACAAGGAAGCGTCTATCAAATGTTGCTGGTAGTATTCGTTACATACAGACTGAATCTAGAGTGTCCATTGCTACAAGGAAGCGTCTATCAAATGTTGTTGGTAGTATTCGTTACAGACAGACTGTATCTAGAGTGCGCATTGCTACAAGGAAGCGTCTATCAAATGTTGTTGGTAGTGTTCGTTACAGACAGACTGTATCTAGAGTGTCCATTGTTACAAGGAAGCGTCTATCAAATGTTGCTGGTAGTATTCGTTACAGACAGACTGTATCTAGAGTGTTCATTGCTACAAGGAAGCGTCTATCAAATGTTGCTGGTAGTGTTCGTTACAGACAGACTGTATCTAGTGTGTCCATTGCTACAAGGAAGCGTCTATCAAATGTTGCTGGTAGTGTTCGTTACAGACAGACTGTATCTAGTGTGTCCATTGCTACAAGGAAGCGTCTATCAAATGATGCTGGTAGTATTCGTTACAGACAGACTGTATCTCGAGTGTCCATTGTTACAAGGAAGCGTCTATCAAATGTTGTTGGTAGTGTTCGTTACAGACAGACTGTATCTGGAGTGTTCATTGCTACAAGGAAGCGTCTATCAAATGATGCTGGTAGTGTTCGTTACAGACAGACTGTATCTAGAGTGTCCATTGTTACAAGGAAGCGTCTATCAAATGTTGTTGGTAGTGTTCGTTACAGACAGACTGTATCTAGAGTGTCCATTGCTACAAGGAAGCGTCTATCAAATGTTGCTGGTAGTGTTCGTTACAGACAGACTGTATCTGGAGTGTCCATTGCTACAAGGAAGCGTCTATCAAATGTTGCTGGTAGTATTCGTTACAGACAGACTGTATCTGGAGTGTACATTGCTACAAGGAAGCGTCTATCAAATGTTGCTGGTAGTGTCCGTTACAGACAGACTGTATCTAGTGTGTCCATTGCTACAAGGAAGCGTCTATCAAATGTTGCTGGTAGTTTTCGTTACAGACAGACTGTATATAGAGTGTCCATTGCTACAAGGAAGCGTCTATCAAATGTTGCTGGTAGTTTTCGTTACAGACAGACTGTATATAGAGTGTCCATTGCTACAAGGAAGCGTCTATCAAATGTTGTTGGTAGTGTTCGTTACGGACAGACTGTATCTAGAGTGTCCATTGCTACAAGGAAGCGTCTATCAAATGTTGATGGTAGTGTTCGTTACAGACAGACTGTATCTAGAGTGTCCATTGCTACAAGGAAGCGTCTATCAAATGTTGCTGGTAGTATTCGTTACATACAGACTGTATCTAGAGTGTCCATTGCTACAAGGAAGCGTCTATCAAATGTTGTTGGTAGTATTCGTTACAGACAGACTGTATCTAGAGTGTCCATTGCTACAAGGAAGCGTCTATCAAATGTTGTTGGTAGTGTTCGTTACGGACAGACTGTATCTAGAGTGTACATTGCTACAAGGAAGCGTCTATCAAATGTTGTTGGTAGTATTCGTTACAGACAGACTGTATCTAGAGTGTTCATTGCTACAAGGAAGCGTCTATCAAATGTTGCTGGTAGTATTCGTTACAGACAGACTGTATCTAGAGTGTACATTGCTACAAGGAAGCGTCTATCAAATGTTGCTGGTAGTTTTCGTTACAGACAGACTGTATCTAGAGTGTCCATTGCTACAAGGAAGCGTCTATCAAATGTTGCTGGTAGTTTTCGTTACAGACAGACTGTATCTAGAGTGTCCATTGCTACAAGGAAGCGTCTATCAAATGTTGCTGGTAGTTTTCGTTACGGACAGACTGTATCTAGAGTGTCCATTGCTACAAGGAAGCGTCTATCAAATGTTGTTGGTAGTGTTCGTTACGGACAGACTGTATCTAGAGTGTCCATTGCTACAAGGAAGCGTCTTTCAAATGTTGTTGGTAGTATTCGTTACAGACAGACTGTATCTAGAGTGTCCATTTCTACAAGGAAGCGTCTATCAAATGTTGTTGGTAGTGTTCGTTACGGACAGTCTGTATCTAGAGTGTACATTGCTACAAGGAAGCGTCTATCAAATGTTGTTGGTAGTATTCGTTACAGACAGACTGTATCTAGAGTGTTCATTGCTACAAGGAAGCGTCTATCAAATGTTGCTGGTAGTATTCGTTACAGACAGACTGTATCTAGAGTGTACATTGCTACAAGGAAGCGTCTATCAAATGTTGCTGGTAGTTTTCGTTACAGACAGACTGTATCTAGAGTGTCCATTGCTACAAGGAAGCGTCTATCAAATGTTGCTGGTAGTTTTCGTTACAGACAGACTGTATCTAGAGTGTCCATTGCTACAAGGAAGCGTCTATCAAATGTTGCTGGTAGTTTTCGTTACGGACAGACTGTATCTAGAGTGTCCATTGCTACAAGGAAGCGTCTATCAAATGTTGTTGGTAGTGTTCGTTACGGACAGACTGTATCTAGAGTGTCCATTGCTACAAGGAAGCGTCTTTCAAATGTTGTTGGTAGTATTCGTTACAGACAGACTGTATCTAGAGTGTCCATTGCTACAAGGAAGCGTCTTTCAAATGTTGTTGGTAGTATTCGTTACAGACAGACTGTATCTAGAGTGTCCATTGCTACAAGGAAGCGTCTATCAAATGTTGTTGGTAGTATTCGATACAGACAGACTGTATCTAGAGTGTCCATTGCTACAAGGAAGCGTCTATCAAATGTTGTTGGTAGTATTCGTTACAGACAGACTGTATCTAGAGTGTCCATTGCTACAAGGAAGCGTCTACCAAATGTTGTTGGTAGTATTCGTTACAGACAGACTGTATCTAGAGTGTCCATTGCTACAAGGAAGCGTCTTTCAAATGTTGTTGGTAGTATTCGTTACAGACAGACTGTATCTAGAGTGTCCATTGCTACAAGGAAGCGTCTATCAAATGTTGTTGGTAGTATTCGTTACAGACAGACTGTATCTAGAGGGTACATTGCTACAAGGAAGCGTCTATCAAATGTTGCTGGTAGTATTCGTTATAGACAGACTGTATCTAGAGTGTCCATTGCTACAAGGAAGCGTCTTTCAAATGTTGTTGGTAGTATTCGTTACAGACAGACTGTATCTAGAGTGTCCATTGCTACAAGGAAGCGTCTATCAAATGTTGCTGGTAGTATTCGTTACAGACAGACTGTATCTAGAGGGTACATTGCTACAAGGAAGCGTCTATCAAATGTTGCTGGTAGTATTCATTACAGACAGACTGTATCTAGAGTGTTCATTGCTACAAGGAAGCGTCCATCAAAAGCACATTCCAGTATGAGATCAACCGTCGATTCCAAAGAGCTAGGAACCTTTTGCAAATCGTCGGCTATGACAAATTTGTCGAGTATTAGTATTTATAATCCACAGAGTACCATGCGTTTTACTCTGTTTCTTTGTTGTTTTTATTCTTTGTGTGTTTTTAAAATAAATTGAACGAAAACCTGTATTCACACACGTGTCTCATAGGCACGCTGTGCCCAGCATTTTGTAAGTGTGTGTAAACTCATAGGATGAGATGAACGTGAGTTCGTTATGTATATACACCCCTGGGCATATTCATATTTTGTTGTATATCGAACCAACATATTTTAATACTTCACTGCACATAACCCCATCTCTATAATTTTTCATTTCAACTTGTTTTCGTACTTATAGCCAATTAAAGTTCAAGCATGCTGTCTTGGATACACACCTCAGCTATCTTGACTGTATGTCCAGGACAGTAAATTAGGTGTTAATTGCTAGTAGTTAGTGAGAGAGAAAAGGGTGTAGTTGCCTTATACCTACCCATTGAGTCGTTAAAAAACGCCTGGGTGGAACCCAGTACTTATCTGCGACCCCTGTACCTACCAACCTTATGTCCGATGGCTTAACCACGACACTACCGAGGACGATCCATCTTTATCGTCAAGATTGTCATGTCTTGTAGCTCTTAGTGAGATTTTTTTTTTATTAATATTTTTTTGTCATAACATTTTATCATTTACTTTTATGTTTTAATTAAAAGACAGAAAGAAAAAAATCTAACTGTGTCTGTTCATAATTAAGGGGCCATTTAAATTTAGTATTGATAATACAACAATAAATTATATGGGAAAAGTAAGTATGATACAGATCTGGATAATTTGATGTAAAATGGTGGATGTGTCCTGGTCTCGCCTAAACGGCGGCGACGTAAGGAACCTGAGCCCAATTTCACAAAACATTGTAAGCCTAGTTTTACACGTAAACGTAATTCTACGACTACATCACAATTCCTTTTACTATCATAGTACAACAAATATAGTTTTAAGTACACATTATTTCATTTTCGTTTGTCATTAAAATGGTCCATCTTCTGTAGTGATGTCATTTTCTGCGTGAAGTATATGCCAAACACGTGTAAACGTATGACTGCTATAACTGCTAGTCGCAGGCGTAAACTTACGATGTTTAGTGAAATTGGCCTCTGTATATCTTTCATTTATCGTACAGCAATGTTCAGCTAGTAGTACACCAAATCGAAAAGAGTAGCCCATGAAGTGGCGACAGCGGGTTTCTCTCTCAATATCTGTGTGAGCCTTAACCATATGTCTTACGTCATATAACCGAAAGTAAAATGCGTTGAGTGCGTCGTTAAATAATACAAAACTGATTTCTTCCTTCCTTCTTACCATGATGTGCATGTCGATTGAAACTGTGTGTATCAGTTTTAATTATGTAAATTGTGCTACTATTTTCATTTATGTCATTAATTATGTAAATTGTGCTACTATTGTCACCATTTAGTTTGGGGCGGGACCTAGCCCAGTGGTAAAACGTCCTGTTTCACGCTCCAGCCATTTCACCACGACTGCAATATCAACGGCCGTGATATGAACTATCCTGTCTATGGGATGATGCATATAAAAGATCCCTTGCTGCTAATCGAAAAGAGTAGCTCGTGAAGTGGCGACATCGGGTTTCCTCCCTCAATGTATGTGTGGTCCTTAACCATATGTCTGACGCCATATAACCGTTAGTAAAATGTGTTGAGTGTGTCGTTAAATAAAATGTCCTTCCTTCCATGGTGTACATGTCGACTGAAACTGTGTGTATCAGTTTTAGTTATACACATTTTGCTACTATTGTCATCTATGTGATTTCAGTTTGCTACTATTGTCACCATTTAGGTGTATTGTGTAATTAAATTCTACTAATGCTGTACCTAACCTAAATTAACTAGGGCTGAACAGCACTAAAAGTATAGTTGCTTTTGTTTTTGTTTGTGTTGGGGTTTTTCTTTGTATGTTTTGTTTTTTGTTTTGTTTTTGTTGTTGTTTTGGACCAAAAACCTTCAGTTAGGTTCGCCCCATACACACTGCACAAAGTATTTTAAACAATGAATGCTTCGTGACGTATCCACGACACTAATAACTGACATATTAGGGAACGTTTGTGTTGTTTGTTTGTTGTTGTTGTTGTTGGGTTTTTTTTTGGGAGGGGGTTAAACTAGTCTCTATAAATAAAGATACAAATATGTCTTGTGCCTCCACCCCAGATACCGTTCCTACGGTTGGAGTATATTATAACACGACAGCAAGGGAAGGAGTTGAGGATGAGTGAACTTTAATTCATCGAGGCTAAGTGCATTGTATTGTTAACGTTCGCTATAGATAGTCGCTATGTTACCCAAGTCATAGTCTGGTAGACATGCCCCGAGTCAGACAACCGATAATATCGGAGGCCGGACTCGGGGTAGGTGTGTTCGAAACCATAGAAGTATATGAGCACGTTAAAAACATATCTAAGTCTAAGTCTGATAGACATGAATATCAAACCAGGACGAAGTCGCGGGTCAGTAAAGGTGTAAGCCTGTTCACAATAAGCACACTTGTATTAATATTACAAATTTTGAATGACACAGGTCTAGCTTGCCAAGACTTGGGTAGATAATAGTGGGTTTTTTCTCCTAGTATTGTATTCAATCTAGTAGCACAACGAAAACTTTGTTATTCAGTGGGAACAGCGGATCTCATATTTGTATATGGCGGGGCGGGTGACGAACTCAGTGGTAGAGCACTCGCCTCAAGTGCGGAGGTCGCAGGATCGATCCCTTTTTCTTCTTCTCCCAATCAAAACCAGTGCCACACTATTGACATCAAATGTTGTGGTATGTGCTACCCCAGGGGCGTAACGTGGGTTGCCAGCGCCCGGGGAAGGCAAGTATTGCGCCCCCTAACCAGTGGACCGTTAGCATTCCCCGAGTCCCTTCGACCCGTCCAGAATGTTGCACCCGGGGGCAACGGCCCCAGTGGCCCTGCCCCCGCTACGCCACTGTGCTGCCCTGTACTTGTGCCCAATTCTTTTGTTCTTTATATAATAAAATATGTTTGCAATAGGGAAAGTGTATATAACAAATCCTTGCTGTCTTGTCGTTAGGAGTAGCTTACAGTAGACCCGACTAGAGGACACTAATTAATTAATTAATTATTGGTTTATTGGATGTCAAACATTTGGTCATTCTGACACGTTGTGCCCGAATGAAATTCCGTTCAGTATTCGGAGTGGGGAGAGAAGGTCCCTCAGCCACCCTCATATACCTCGTAATTGTATGGTCATGTCCGTATTTACTTGCATTTACTATTCGTACAAATATGCATGTATATAAACGCACACTCATATCAGGCGCGGACCGGCCTCGGTTGTGTCTACGTAAAGGTAGGAGTATACCGAATACCATTTCACCGGGTCAAAGTTCAATGTGGAACTGACTGTTAATAGTTCAGTTAATACTACCAATCGAGCCATTAGTTTTAAATGTGACAGGACGTGTCGTAAAGTGTTGTTTTATCTGGTCAGCAAATTCGTGTAATTTGGTTTGAACTAGTATCAATGTACCAGCTGTTATTAGGCTATACATGAATCGTCCGGGGTTTTACTAAAAGTAGGATGAATATTTTGTGCGGATCTAGGGTAGTGAAAGGCGCTTCCTGTTATTGTGAAACTGGCGGCTTAAACTCCAATTTTGTTTTTAATAATTACTTTAGGGGTGAGGTGTGGCAGTATTTATATCCATGGTCAAAAAACAACAACAAAACAACCTCTGTTAAAAATAATGATACGTGTATCAGTTGTAGTACACGGGTGTTAGTAATGCCGTCTACGTGATTTGATTTGGTGGTATACATTCTCTAGACGACTCACGTCGCACACCACTGACCAACCTTTCTTCGCCAAAAGCCTCTTTGTGTACAGCATAATAACTCGTAACACAACGCGCAGTCTTTACATTATGACGAAAACATCTATGCAGTTTGTAGGTCAGAAACCAGGTTTCTTAATACAGGAGATAAAATTATATATACTCAGTTTGTTATGTGTGATATTACAGCGACCCGTTACATACAAGTATAGTTCAGTAGTCCAGCAACAACTCGTAGGAAATAATGCTGAAGTTGTTTGTTAACTCACCGATACAAACATTGTTAAGAATACCATGGGTTTGATTCGTCTTATGATTCTGTTTTGTTGATAAACAGTGTGGACATTGGGCTGCAGTTTCGTATAAGTTGTGTTGTTCTGTTTCTCGAGCTACAGAAATGCAAATCTGTTGTGTTTAAAAAAGAACTCAACAAAAACAAAACAAAAAGAAACAACAACACGAAAATGAATTGGACTCTTGTTTTGTTGGTATTCGTTGTTTGGAGTACACTTCACGTGTTCGCAGGTAAGGCTATTTGTATTACAGTCATAGGTATGTTATAGAAATTACTGGACAAAAGAGTAAAACATACTATAGTAGTGTCGAAAATAGAATAAAACTGTTTTTTGTTGATTATGTCTTTCATATTAAACTGCCAAGTAAATATTTTGTAAATATATATCTATTTAACGATACTCTATTTAATTTAGCATTTACTTGTTTGGGTTCTCAATGATGTACAAGGTGCTGTTTACTGTTAAAATTAAAAGAAAAATGTCGGTAAACAGGTGATTTGTGCACTTTATTGGAACAGACTATAACACATTTTGATATACATGTGTCAGTTTCATTGCTGTTGCAATATATGAGGGACTGTCTCTGATAAAGTTTACCCCTATCCCTGTCCAAAACAATATATGTGTAGACATTTCTAAGTAACTTTTGAGCAAAACTGTCAAAAACTATTCTGAGTGTGTGATCTGTTATACCGGTATTAAAGGTGCTATGTATTAAAGGAGCTATCTCCAAGTTGCACAATGACAGCTGTTGCAAATAATTTGTTTAAATTAAATTTTGCTTTTAAATTAAAAGTATGTTTAAGGGTAAACAAAACTGACACATGTAGATCAACATGTTTTATAGTCTGTTCCAATAAAGTGCCCAAATCACCTTTTTACTGACATATTTCTTTTAATTTCAAGAGTAAACACCACCATGTACATCCATGAGAGCCCAAACAAGTAAATGCTAAATTAGGTAGAGTATCATTAAATAGCTATTTATAAATTATTTACCTGCTAGTTTAATATGAAAGAAATAATCGACGACAGTTTTATTCTATTTCCGACATTTTTTTTCTTTTACTTCGAGATTTCTACCCCATATTTGTTTATGAGATGGCGGCGAGATTTAGCTCAGTCGGTTAAGTGCTCGCTTGAGGTGCTTGTGTCGCAGGATCGAACCACCTCGGTGGATTCATTCAACTGATTGAGTTTTGTCTTGTTCCAGCCAGTGCACCACAACTGGTCAAAGGCCGTGGTATGTGCTTTCCTGTCTGTGGGAAAGTCACAATGCATAACAAGACCCCTTACTGCATCAGAAAACATGTAGTGGAGTTCCTCTGATGACTACGTGTCATAATTATCAAATGTTTAACATCCAATAGCCGATGATTAAGTAATCTACATGCTCTAGTTGTGTCGTTAAACAAAATAAACTTTACACTTTGTGTTTACGGGACGGGATGTGACTATACCGCACATGAAAAACACGCGCATGCGAACGCACACAAAACGAATAAATATGTCTGCTCTGACTGACCCGGATATGAGTTAATAATGGTTACATCACAGTTGTTGGTGAGACGTAAGTTGCTGTTACGGTTTACTCGCGTGTACGGCGGCTGCAAATACTCACTGGGTGGGGGTGGAAGCTGGTACTGAGCTCACCTGTCTGAAGATAAATGGATTAGGCACTACGCCGCCACACATCTGTTTTTAAACACCAAATTATTAAGACCCCCAACCGGCATCGGTGGTGTGGTGG
>NC_054710.1:23741549-23766568 GCF_016097555.1 Gigantopelta aegis
AAATATACAATACAAACAATTCTTACACACATACTAAGTCTTTCTCATTCTCTTATATATGCGTCGGTGTCTCGTCATCTGTCTGCCACTGTCCGTCTCTCTCTCTCTCTCTCTCTCTCTCTCTCTCTCTCTCTCTCTCTCTCTCTCTCTCTCTCTCTCTCTCTCTCTCTCTCTCTCTCTCTCACCGGCCTCGGTGGCGTCGTGGATGGGTCATCGGTCTACAGGCTGGTAGGTACTGGGTTCGGATCCCAATCGAGGCATGGGAGTTTTAATCCAGAGACCGACTCCAAACCCCGAGTTAGTGCTCCGCAAGGTTCAATGGGTAGGTGTCAACCACTTGCACCGACAAGTGATCCATAACTGGTTCAACAAAGGCCATGGATTGTACTATTCTGCCTGTTGGAAGGACAAATAAAAGATCCCTTGCTGCTAATCGGAAAGAGTAGCCCATGAAGTGGCGTCAGCGGTTTTCCTCTCAAAATCTGTGTTGTCCTTAATCATATGTCTGACGCCATATAACCGTAAATAAAATGTGTTGAGTTCGTCGTTAAATAAAGCATCTCTCTCTCTCTCTCTCTCTCTCTCTCTCTCTCTCTCTCTCTCTCTCTCTCTCTCTCTCTCTCTCTCTCTGTGTGTGTGTCTGTGTCTCTCTGTCTCCCCCCCTCTCTCTCTGTCTCTATCGCTCTCTCTGTTCATCTCTTCCTGTCGCCCCCCCCCCCCCCATCTCTCTCCCTGTGTATGTGTATGTGGGGGTGTTTAAAAATCTGTTTTCCAGTTTCACATTTCACTACACAATAGAACAAGCAATAGGACGGTCTGAATCATGCGTGAATCCCTTTGTTAAAACACACATGTATACGGCTGGACCGTTTACTACTACAATAAGTCGATCTTAACCAATATGACAATTCAAAAGTCGTGTTATGTTCCTCCATACCTGTGAGGAAATACATACAAAAGATACCTTTGCTACTAATACATATAAACATGTAGAGGGCTTCCTCTGAGAATCATCAAAATCTTGGCATTCACTAGCAGATTATTAATAAACCAATGAGCTCTATTAGTGTCGTTAAACAAAACGAATTTCAAACTTTAAGCACTATATGGTTTATTTTCGTTTTATATGCAGAGATGGTCGGCGATCCTCGTTCAAATCCGGTGCTAATTCCAGCTGTTTCTGCCGCGTGTGGAGCTGTGATTGTATTGGTCATAATTGTTGCGGCCGTTTGTATCATCAAGAAAAAGAGAAACTCGAGAAAGCATGAAACTATAGGTATGTGTTTTAACGTTATAAAGTTTTGGAAAATTTATGGAAATTCTAGCCTCTCAAGCTGGACGAGTATCACGAGTAGTATACTAGAAAAATCAACAGTCTCAAGGTTGATAGGTAGCGGGTTCGCATCCCATACCTTACCGCCGATTTCTCTTTCTAACAGGGGGCTCATTGGGCTATTTCTCGTTTCAGACATTGCACCAAAACAACATGTATATCAAATGCGACTAATGGACATATGTAGCTGGTTTCCTGTCTAAGATGTTTTGTCATAATGACCAAATGTTTGACAACCAATAACTGATGATTAATAAATCAATGTACTCTAGTGGTATCGTTATACATAACAAAATTTTAACTTTTAACTCTCTCTAACATCATATTTAATTACCTCCATAGTGGACAGTTAGTCTAAATAGTAAAAAGCACTGCGTCCAGGACATGTTAGGAACATATGGGGAATGTGTATTTACCAAATAACAAATAATAGTTGTATTTTATTTCAGATACTAAGAATGATGGAAACAATTATGCGAAGCAAAACAACACACAGGGAAGGAAACAGCCAGGTATATTACGTATATATTACATATGGCACTGTATGTTCACGCTTATTTGAATTTTATACTGCATTTTACACATTTATCTGTTCATACAAGTCCATTGATTTGATTATTCGTCCAGCCAGTCATTGGTTTAATAATTTGCTCCACTATGTGATTGACTAACTGACATATGGACTTTCTGATTGACTGAATGACTGTCTAGTTGTCTGACTAACTGTCCGACTGACTGGTTGATTGATTGTTCGACTGACTGGCTGATTGACTGACTGACTGATTGGTTGACTTATTGACTTACTGACTGACTGGCCAGCTGACCCAAACTAGATTTCTAACTGAAATTAAACAGACAATGAAAGACCAATTTACCCAACCTATATATGCTATTCTTGACACATCTTCAAAATGTTTTATATACAAATATCTTGTTGATAATTTATATTTTCGGTATTATTTACAAAAATCTATTACTTCAAAGTATAAACATATTATGTAAATATAGATTATCTGCACACAGCCTTGCTATAGAAACGGGCAGATATAAAAAAAAAGGAAAGATCAGAAAGAGTATATAATTTGTGCAACATACATGCAGTTGAAGATGAGTTCCACTTCATATTAGTTTGTTCATTTTATAGTACTCTGAGAGGCAGATATATTAAACCATATTATTATACCCGAACATCTTCATTTAAACTAACACAATTACTGTCCGTTAATAATATAAAGTGATTAACAACATTGTGTAAATATTTATTAGAAGCAACCACTCAGAGAAAAGATAGTTTATATTTATAATATATCAACGTATCACTCTCCACAATGTATTACATACCTATTCAATCTTACTATAATGATAAAGGCATTTTGAAAGCGTGTGATAAATTTATTTTATATCGCACATATGTGCGATCTGGACCGGGACTTTTACTGCAGTTAGTGCCTTTTATTTACTGACGTCATATAGGATTTATAAATGACGTAATATCGTATTTGAAATAGTACACAAGGCTGCAGCAGAGTATGATTCTTAACGTTAAATGAATCCATGAACGAAGTTTTGATCATAGATTTAACAAAGTGTTGTTATGATGTTAAATTAAAACACATTTTTGTAAAACATAAAACAAGGTATGTAATAAATACAGAAATCAACATACGTTGTTTTCGCTTCCTGTTTATCGCACTCGTTTATTTTGCGAAAGAACTTACCACTCGACCGCTATGCGGTCTCGTGTTATATATTATTGCGTAAAATAAACCCGTGCAATATACAGGAAGCGAAAACAACGCATGTGAAGTTCTGTATATGTATTGCAATGTATTATTATGTGATGAATATAAAACTATATGGTGGATTATGGTTCATGTGTAATATGTGTATGTATAATTATGTGATAAACTATGGATAATGTATATTAAGTATATGATAATTATTGCATATATATATTATATATATATTATATATCTATATATATATATATATATATATATAAAAAATATATATCTATATATATATATATATATATATATATATATATATATATATATATATATATATGATACATATTACTCATGGTATAGGTTTGTTTTCATACTTCTTGTAATACCTCTTTAATCTGGTTTGTATTCTTCCACTGAATACCTTGTTAAGGATTATTCGATTTCCTGGACACATTTATATGAAATATTGTTCATGTTTCAGTGATGGAAGACAACGAGTTATATTTCATGTCGAGAGATTCGCCAAAACCCAAACGAAAACCAGGTACTGTAAACAGTTTTACAAAGATGTTATATCTGTAAGTGTATTGTTTTTCATAGCGAACGTACAAAGATACATATTTTTTAACTCTCTACCTTAGAAGAAGAGAGTAGCCTATGACATCATTATATTAAAACAAATGAAATAATTCGTCAACTAGATTTGAAATAGTATCAACTCTTATGTTGCGAGTTCCAAAATGGGAAGCAACTTGAATATGGCTAAGTACTCTAGATGGTTTGAATCACCGGCCTCGATGGTGTCGTGGTTAAGCATCGGGCCTAACGCTGGAGCGAGTTTTAACGACTCATTGGGTAGGTGTATGACCACTGCACCCACTTCTCTCTGACTAACCACTGACAACTAATCCAATGTCCTGGACTGACAGCCCAGATAGCTGATATTTGGATATAAGCACGGAAGTAAGTTGAAATGAAATATTAAAGGTATGATCAAGTATGTTTCTACTTATAGCTTGTGGCCTCCAATCCAACATTACATATTCTAACAGTTAAATCAGTTCTACTTCAAACGAAATGTTTAAAGAAAAGGGGAACACTTTTCAATGGAACTATATTCACCTGCAATTAGTTTTATCTGGAGTGTTGTTGTTGTTGTTTTCTGATCAGCACCCGCTTGTAACGTAACAAGTACAATTAATCACTGAATGAAGGCCTTTCTTGAATAAAAACCTGCCTCAGTTAGATAAGGGATCTCATAGAGTTGTAAAAAAATATATACAGAGGTCTGCCTTGCAAAGACATCTGTTAGTGTCGTGGTAGCTTTACCAGTTTAATGACCGAATTATATTCTCCACTGTGCATGATGTTAATATTGTAACTGATTGTTAATAAAGGTCCGTTCATAGAATGCTCTTATTCTTCAATACCAGTACCTTTCATGAGAACAAATTAAGGTGAGATAAGTGTTTAACTTCAAAAATAGCGGTATTTTAGAAACAAATAAATTGCATGAAAATAATAGAAGACTGCCTTGAAAATAGGCATGAGTTGAAAAATATGCCTACCTTAAATAGAGACTGGATCAAAGTGACTTGTGAAAACAGTATCGGCCTAGGCTTCTATAAGGATATAAGAGTCAGCTTTGTATTCTTTTGGTACAATGTAATTTACGTTTACCTTAAATTAGCTAGTTTATAATTCGTTACGTGATACCTGAAAATAGAAAAAGGGTGTTGTTTGTTTAGTTTTCTTAGTAGTTTCTTTTGTTTGTATTTCGTTTCGCTTTTTTTAAAATAATTATTTTGTTACGTAGCTGAGCATCCAATACTATATTTGAAAACGTTCACTAAAGGAGTATCGGTGTTTCATTTCTTTAGTAGACAGTGTTATAAGAACATATGGCAAGACAACTTTAAATGTATGCACTAATGTGCTTTGTGTTTCATTTCAGTAATGATAGACAACGATATTTATAACCTTGGAAATGGTGATGAAGAATTACACGTTGAACCCGAAGACGTCGATGATATGGACACAGTCGTCAATAAACACGGCAAAACTAAAGGAGACCATCTTCAAAAACTCACAGATGAGGAAATAGGCGCCATGTATGCAGTTGTCAAAAAAGACACGAAGTCTGTGGCGGATACCAAGGGCAAGGATACGCGGACCAATGCAAATTGAGAAGACAACGAGTTGCCACAAGATATGTCCGACATGTATACACAAGTGAATAAAACTAAAACGAACAACAAGAAGCAAACCAACTTGGAGCAGGGCTGGATTTAGACCTGAGGGGGGGGGGGGGGGGGGGGGTGGGCGAGGCACTTCAGTTTAGGGGCCCCTCAACATAGAAATTAAATTACGCGACAAATAAAGAAAATGAACTAATTTTATAATTATTACACTTTTTTTATAAAGATAGTCCTTAGTCGGGGGGGGGGGGGGCCTCTGGCAATTGTCCCCTTTGCCCTCTTATAAATCCGGAACTGACTTGGAGTACAGGTTTCTTCTCTGGATGTATTAGTTCATCCTTTTTCTGGTTATTTTAGAATTACTTCTTTGTGCATAGAAGATGGGTTCATGATACATGCAGCTGAATCAGTCTTGGACTAACAGTGGCAAGTGAAGCGAACTGGTCAAACTGAAGGGATGGGGGACGAACTGGCATGGGTCTAATTGGCTTGGGCGTACAATGTTTGTTACCCTATTTGTGACTGTAGTCTGTATATAACTTCTTTCGCTTCTTTGGAGCACTGCAGTGGTGTGTGTTGATCGTAGACCATATTTCAATATGTGCACCATCACAACAACCGACAATTGAGGACGTATTTGCGAGTCGTTATGGATGGCTGAACTACATGTGACTACATTGTTATGGAGACATTTTCTATTGCAGTATACCAATAGTTTGGTGTATTGTGGAACATACCAGGATCCACCCTGTGCCTAAATAAAGCTTAATGTTTGACATCAGTGGCAGTCCGCCTTAAGACGACATACCAAGTCTGTATCAATCGGGATATGTGGCTGTCCCTTTCAGATGAAAAGCTCCCAGAGAAATACGTGGGAACCTACAGTGAAGACCTTGTTCTTCCTCTTCTGCGTTCAATCAAGATGTGGCCATATTAGATCAATAATCCGGATGTGATGACGAAATGTGATGTCTTTCAGAGGTCGTCAAGAAGTCCCCAGAATTTGATATCGAGGGGTGTGTCTTGTGTCCAAACTTTCTGACGGTTCTCTTCCAGGTGTGGGCAGTTTTGAAGGATGTTGAAGACCTTGTGGAAATAACCTTTAAGACGTTCTATGTTAGAAACCAGCACTGCGATTTTTATCAACTGATTTAACCCCAAGATGGCTGCGATCTATAATAAACTATCTTGCTTCAGTGCGCTATTAAAGTATGCTATTAAAGACGCAGGCACCCTAGTTTTCAACTCGTAACAATGAACACTAATTTTAGATATATCTACAAACCTGAAACACTTTGTTTAAATTTACAGCGCACTGAGTAATATGGCTTTGACACGGTGAAATAACCTTAAAAAAATAGGATTAGAACTCAATAACCGTACCTTCGCAGGACGCATCTGTGCGTGTTTAAAAATAACGAAAAAATGGCATGTTTGTGATAGTAAAAAACACCATGTGACTATAAACGCTTTGGGAGTTTTTGTACGGAAATGGTACTGTCACAATAAATCTACGTGTTGTATGATTTTCAATGATCAAAACCGGTTTTTCTAATAGTGACAAATATCCCTTAGTGGTTACATACTAGGGTCTGTCACTTTACGAAAGGTGTTTAATGTAGTTCCGCCCACTTTGAATATGTAGCTTTTTATGAACTTTTTACAAACACGTTCTTGTAATTGTGGAGGTATCCAAGGAATGGGGCGTTGATATCGGTGTCAGATCGATTCTGGGTTTCTTCTGTGAAGATTTTAACATTTTATTTCGTACTTGTAGGCTTGCAATGAAAGCAGTGCAATATATCCACTGTTTTCATTAAAATTAAAACTACACTTGTTTTTAGGAGTAAAGTTTATTATATAGAAAGACATACCTTAATAAGTGTCAGGGTGGAGCGGAAATGTGAGTTTATAATATAATATCAGTATCTGCCCTACCCGCTTTCTCTCCCCCTCTTTCTCTCCCTCTCTATCTATCCCCACCTCCCTCTCTCTCTCTCTCTCTCTCTCTCTCTCCTCTCTCTCTCTCTCTCTCTCTCTCTCTCTCTCTCTCTCTCTCTCTCTCTCTCTCTCTCTCTGCCCCCCCCCCATCTGTGTGTGTGTGTGTGTGTGTGGGTGTGGGTGTGTGTTCATTATTAATTCTGCACAATGCCTGATGTCACGGGTCGAGTAGGATATGCGAACACTGTGACCTGATACCATCGTTTCGACAGTGGTTCATGAGTATCTGTCTCGACATCTGACTGTAGATATCCACTGAGAGTAGCAAACCTAATACAGGAAAGCTAGGGAGGATAGCTGTAATCAAACAGGGGCGGATGCAGAGTTTTTGTGGGAAAGGGGGCGGAATGTTGAAATAGGGCACGTTCAGTTTCTAGGGATGGAGTACAACGTATAAAAAGGGCACCTACAGTATTCAAAGTACCGCCTGATACCGATCCCGGTCGGGCTGTTGGTACTCTCGTGCACCTGCTAGCGCAGGCGGCCCGTTCTTCCACCCAGCCCTTTCCTGTCCTGGACAGACGTGTCCCAAACAGCTTGCTCCGAATATGCACGTTAATCCCTATGTCATACCATTCAAAGTACGCCAATATATATGTGCATATTAAATGTTTACCACTGTTTGACAATCAATGGCCGATGTACTTTTGTGTCGGGGTGTCGTTAAGCAGTCATTCATTCATTCATCCATTGCGTTCATTCATATAGTATTAGGTCAACTTATTTCCGTGCTTTGCGATTCCAGGTAGTATACACGAAGGGGCGATAATCTTTATAGAAGAATAATTAGATATACAACCTAAAGTGTCTCCCTTGAGACATGCGCCAGGCATTTTGTTTAGATTAACAGGCCTCGGTGGCATCGGCTGGTAGGTACTGAATTCGCAGCCCGGTACCGGCACACACCCGGAGCGAGTTTTAACGATTCAATGGATAGGTAGCTTGGTGTAACACCACTACACCCTCTGTTCTCTCACTAACAGCTGGACAGACAGCCCAGATAGCTGAGGTGTGTGCCCAGGAGACCGTGCTGGAACCTTAATTGGCTAAATGTTTAGATTGATGAAAGTATGTTGTGGATGCTCCCTGTATCAACAATTGTCATCAACAATTGACAACAAAATCTAAAAAATATATCTTCACTTGACGTTTATCTGACACACACGTGCATGTAAGTACAAACACGCACGCACACGTGCATGCATGCATGACTAGTTACCTACCTACCAAAATATATGCATACATACATAAATACCGACATGCAATGCAGTTTATTTATAATACATAAATTAACACATTTACCCAGCGTGATCTATGGAACTTGCTTAAAAATGATTTACAAAACTCGTTTCATAAATTCCGTATGGCTCTCGACCTCATACAATAATCTATTTACTGTCATCATCATCAACATCATCATCATCATCAACATCATCATCATATTCATCATCATATTCATCTTCTTCTTCTTCACCACCACCATCATCGTCACCATCATCATCATCATCATCGACAAAAACGCTATCCGTGATCAAAACAGTATCTCTGAACAATGTTGAGTCGAATGAAAATTTGGAGAAATATTGGATGAATCTCTCTCTCTCTCTCTCTCTCTCTCTCTCTCTCTCTCTCTTCTCCAATTCTCTCTCTCTCTCTCTCTCTCTCTCTCTCTCTCTCTCTCTCTCTCTCTCTCTCTCTCTCTCTCTCTGGTGCCTCGTCTATAGGACGTCAGCCACTCCTGAATCGATCGTTTACTGAGAGGGCAATACATCCTTCATGCACCGGCCAAGATCGCCTCTTCCAGACTAGTTTACTGAATCAAAACTAACACAGGACAGAGCTCACTGGAATAAGTACAGCTGTGATAAAATACACTAATACTATCAGGTGTTCGCGAACATTGAGCATATCCTGCCCCACAGGGGGCTCCAGTCGGGAGTACTACCAACACAGCTGTCAAGTCCGACACTTCATCTAAAACGATGTACATAAACATATAATTCACACGACATTTATATGGACAAAAAACAACAAACAATGAAAGAAATAATAAATACAACAATGTGCTCTATAGTTTGTTTTGTTTAACGACACCACTAGGGCGCATTGTTTTATCAATCATCGGTTATTGGATGTCAAACATTAGTCTTAGAGAGGAAACCCGCTACATTTGTCCATCAGTAGCAAGGAATCTTTCATATGCACCATCCCACAGACAGGACAGCACATACCACGGCCTTTTATATATCAGTCATGGCACACTGGCTGGAACTAGGTGCTCTATAGATGCCTAGATGTAAATGATAAGATATCTAAGTTCTGTTTGAGCTGTGAGTTTTATTGAAATGTTACAACTTATTATCTATAAATATAACGTAGTACAACGTTATGTACACTTCGTATACATGTAAACAAATGAAGTGTGTTATATAATAAGTATAATCCTATACCAGTAAAAACAACGTGTCCTATGCTTGCAAGGGATCTTTTATATGCACCATCCCACAGACAGGACAGCACATACTACGGCCTTTGATATACCAGTATTGGTGCACTGGCTGGAACGAGGTGCTCTACAGATGCCTAGATGTAAATGGTAGGAATTTTATTGAAATGTTACAACTTATTATCTAAAAGCAGTATGCACACTATATATATATACATGTAAACAAATGAAGTGTGTTATATAATAGGTATAACCATATGCCAGTAAAAATAATGTGTTCTATGTTCCCTGCATTAACTATGATCCAGAATTATATCATATCTAATGTGGCACTCGCCTACACTAAATCTTATTGGTGGATCGATTATGGTGTGGGGTGGTATCACTATGACTGACAGAACCCCCCTCCATATTTTGCAAGAAAGGGTCACTGGGCAGTACTATGGAACAACATACTGACACCCTTTGTCGTCCCGTTTGCTAGGCGTGTTGGTCGACGTTTTGTTTTTTCAGGACGACAATGCCCGTGCTCACCGTGCACGAACCGCCAATGCTCACCTCCAGCAGTACAACATCTATCGAATGCCATGGCCAGCAATGAGCCCAGACCTTACCCCATTGAACACGTCTGGGACATGACAGGGAGACGTGTGCGTCATCGTCAAAGACTGCCGACCACGTTAGCGGAACTTGGTAAGGCGCTGCAAGAGGAGTGGAACAGACTCTCTCAAATGACCATTGGGAGGAACGGGGTGAGGGAGTGGGGGAGGGTTACTACGGTGGCGATCTCATGTCCCCCACCTCACGTTTTCCCTTTACTGAGCTCAGAAGGCTGGAAAGGCTGTATATTTACGTGACGGAGCATGCCTCTGAACCTCCGCCCACTTTTCAAAAAAATTAATGTACTTTCAACCATACCAGATTATCGAACAGACGGTGACCCCTTCCGCCACCCTTTTAAAAACACTCTTCGAACCCTGTAGAAGACACCGGTGTACGATATTGCTCCCGAGCATTTCGGTTAAAGGGACAGAACCTAGTTTCAACCCGTGAAAACTAACATTAAGTTTAGTTAATCTACAAACCTGTAACACATCTGGATAAATTTACAATTGAGACTTTAAAATGGTGAAATACCCTCTAAAATAGATTTAAACTGGACTCCATAGCTGTTACTTGTCAGACGCACGTGCGTTTTTAAAAATATGAGAAATGCATTTTGTGATATTAAAAACACTAAGATGACTAAACTAATTCACATGCACGGGAATGGATAATCTAAACAATAACATCTAAGTAAGGTATGATTTCAGTTATTAAAAACGGCTCTAATAGTAACAAAATATGCCTTAGTGTTTAAAAACTAGGGTGTGCCCCTTTAACATAGTTCACTACTAGAACACATTGCTTTGTAAACCACTGGATGTAAACTATTTGGTAATTGTGACATATAGACCGGAAGCCCAGGACCCTGAGCTCAAACGAACGAGGGACTAATATTTGAGTACAAGGATAGTCAAAAGCGTACGAGACCGGGGGGTGGGGGGGGGGGGGGGGGGGGGGGGGGGGGGGGGGGGGATGGGATTATTTGGATAATTCACTGTGTGGGTGGTCTGATAATCTGGTGGAGTGTTGGTCTGTGATAAATTGTTGATCAGAAAGGGGCAATTGGCTGCTTGTGAATTGGTCTCTCTAGATATGATGGCATTCATCGAAGATTAAGGTTTGTAATGTTGTTGGGGTTTTTGTTTTTGTTCTTTTTTTTTTTTTTTTTTTTTTTTTTTTTTTTTTTTTTTTTTTTAATCTTTTTGTTGTTGTTGTTGGGTTTTTGGGGGATTTGTTTGTGTTGTTGTTTGTTGTTTTGTTGTTTGTTTGTTTGTTTGTTTGTTTGTTTGGGTTTTTTTTTTTTTGGGGGGGGGGGGGGGCAGTATGTGAGTCTGTCACAATCATATTTTACTGTAAATATGTTATACTGTATACAAGTTAATGGGGTGTAGATAATTGGTATATTGTGTATAGTATGTGCTTACTCGCAGTGTTTGTATGGTCCCTTTTCATATGCACAGTCAAATACTGTAGCACTTGTAATGGTTTGGCCTGTATGGGAAAAGCTTGACTGCAGACTGTTCCATTTTGGTTGTCACAATGTTAAGAGTGCTGGTTCGGGTTACTGCCGAGGTAGAACCTGTAGTGTTGCATACTGTGAACGAGCGTCGATGGGTGTGTATGGACACGTGGTAACTTGGTGTTATGGAAAAGTTTGCCATGAACAACAAATTGGGGGCCCTCAGTCACGTATCCGTGACAGAAGGAAATGTTTTTATTTAACGACGCACTCAACACATTTTATTTACGGTTAAATGACGTCAGACATATGATTAAGAACCACACTGATATTGAGGGAGCAAACCCTCATGGGCTCCTTTTTTTTTATTAGCAGCAAGGGATCTTTTATATGCACCATCCCACAAACATGGTAGTAGCCTACATACCACGACTTTTGATGTACCAGTCGTGGTACACTGGCTGGAGCTAGAAATAGCCTAATGGGCCCACTGACGGGGGTCGATCCCAAACCGATCGCGCATCAAGCAAACGCTTTAATACTAGGCTACGTCTCGCCCCTAGTCGTTTGGTGGATATGAGTCAATAAGTCAGTGCTGTGAATAGGCGAGATATGATATATTTAGTGCCATTTCTGAGAGAGTGATTCATTTCTGATAGTAATACTGGCACATTCAACACCACGTGCTTGGACACACTTTGCTCTTTAATCTTGTGGCCGGCTTCATGAGAGGGGCGGGACGTAGTTCAGTGGTAAAGCACTTGCTTGACGCGTGGTCTTTGTGGGATTGATCGTCGTCGTTGGGCCCATTGGGCTATTTCTCGTTCCAGCCAGTGAACCACGACTGGTATATAAAATGTCTTGATATGTACTACCCTGTCTGTGGGATGGTGCATATAAAATGTCCCTTGTTGCTAATCGAAAAGAGTAGCTCATGAAGTGACGACATCGGGTTTCCTCTCGCAATGTATATGTTGTACTTAACCATATGTCCGACGCCATACAACCGTAAATAAAATGTGTTGAGTGCGTCGTTAACTAAAACATTTCCTTCTTCTGCTTGCTTCAATAGCAACACAAATGTGCTGAAAAACGTCTATCAGCATTTAAAACAGATGGTTTGCTATTATCTTTAATACCCGAATATCACTATCATTTTTGCCAAACTGTTAGGATTTTCTCCAATCCCCCCCCCCCCCCCTCCATCTTGTGCGCTTTTGACCATCCTTGTACTCAAATATTAGTCCCTCGTTCGTTTGAGCTCAGGCCGATGGTTTACAAAGCAATGTGTTCTAGTAGTGAACTATGTTAAAGGGGCATACCCTAGTTTTTAAACACTAAGGCATATTTTGTTTCACTATTAGAGCCGTTTTTAATAACTGAAATCATACCTTGCTTAGATTTTATTGTTTAGATTATCCATTCCCGTACATGCGAATTGTTTTGGTCATCCTAGTGTTTTTAATATCACGAAATGCATTTATCACGTAAATTACGGCCTTTTCAGCCGTCTGAGCTCAGTAAAAGGAAAAGGTGAGGTGGTGACATGAGATCGCCACCGTAGTACACCCCCACCCCTCATCCCGTTCCGCGTCCCACGTCCAATGCTCTACATATGTTTAGAAGACTGTTGCCGCACACCATTAGCCACCCGACACCTTTTGATCGTTACAAAACCCTCTTTGTGCACTGTATAATAATATAATTCGCAAGGTAAGAGCATTGTGACGAGAACGTCTTCTTTTTCATGCCTCAGTGTGTTTGTAGATCAGAGACGGAACGCTTAATGTAAATCAAAATCTATACATACAGTTTGCTCGGTGTCGTTTTTATGCATCGTTATAATATTACTAGAGCGACCCACTACATATACCTATGGTTCGGTAGTGTAGAAATAACACTTGCAGATTCAAAGATTGTTTAAAAACATTTGGGTTTCATTCGTCTTGTGATCTTGTTATATTAATGTTTGTTAACAAACAAACAAACACATCGGAAATTTAGCTGCAGTGTCATATCACGAGTTTGTGTTATTTCTTTACATGTGTTACAGAGAATAAAAAGTGTTATAAAAAAAAAAAAAAAAAAACCCACAAAAAACAACAACACAAAAACATGAATTTGACTCGTCTGGGGTTGTTAATATTCGTTGTTTGGAGTGCACTTCCCGTTTTCGCAGGTAAGACTATTTGTATTTCACTCACAGCTATATTTGAGAAATTCTGCAGCAAAAATTAATTAATAATATATAATACTTGTAAATATATACTCACCTTGCGGGATTTGGTTGAGTGGTAGTGTTATCTCTTGATGTCTGATGGGTCACAGGATCAATCGCAATCGGTGGACGTTTCCCCCTCAGCCCCCTCCACATCAATCCGAGGCAGTGCCCCGCGACTGCTAAATCTAAGGTCGTAGGTAGAGTGCTATCTATGAGAGAGGGATATTACTGCTTCATAGTTGGGATTACAATATGTGGAGGTGGTAGGATTCATCTTTACATAGATATATGGGCTACTTTTTTTTTCAAAAGGGGAAGCTAATGTTTGCCTAGTGGGGGCCAATTGAGGCCATGACTCTCTCTCTCTCTCTCTCTCTCTCTCTCTCTCTCCTCTCTCTCTCTCTCTCTCTCTCTCTCATGCATTTATACACATCCAGATACAGACGGGCTGACACTTTTTCAAACATACTGCTAAATGTGTTGTCAGTCAGTTTTGAGCCTTGCGTTATTCTTTTCTTTATTCTAATATATATATATGTGTGTGTATGTGTGTGTGTGTGTGTATGTGTGTGTATGTGTGTGTGTGTGTGTGCGTGTGTATGTGCGCGTGTGTGTGCGTGCGTGTGTGCGTGCGTATGTGTGTGCGTGTGCATGTCCGTGTGTATGTGCGTGTGTGTGTGTGTGTGCGTGCGTGCGTGCGTGTGTGCGTGTATGTTGAATTCCTAAAATTATGAATGACTCTAAGGATTGTTCTTTTAAACTCTGTTATAACATACATATACGTCAGCAGAATGTATTGAAGAAATAACTTTTTGCTAGACTTTTTTGGATAATAAACAAACTTGGCGGAAACATCTACAGTACTATAAAATATGCTGTTATATCAATAAAGAAAACATGTGTAGCTTTCCTTGTTTAACACATAAATAGTATTTTAAAGGTACAAATCTAATATGCATGTAATGATTATTAATATTTAGACAATTAGAAACGTGTCTGTATTTACCTTTGTGCAGGCCCGTTGGAACAATGTCTGGAGTGGGGTGGGGGTGGGGGGACACTCTCTAATGAGGGGTTTACAGCTACGGTCTCTAGTATGGAGGGGGAGGGGCACAGGTCACATTTTATTATTATTTATGTAGGGGTAAAACAAACTTATATTTTCGTCCTCATGGTGGTGATGGTGGCACAAGTCCCATGTTCCTATGAGCCTGTTGTGTAAAAACGTAAGTAACAATACACAGTTTTCTCTGTTATGTGGGTGAGAGAGAATTTTACATAAATATTCATATGATTAAGAAACAAAATTAATGATGTCGGGTTTTTTTTTTCAGTAGCAGACCTTCAACTCTCAACGAATTCAACAGTTCCAGTGTATGGTCGTCCATTTATCCTGGTTTGCACCGTCACGGGGGATACTCTAAACGACGAAGCCATCACATTTGTACGGAATAATAAAACTATTTGTAAACGACGTGCATACAAGTCTAATACCCAAACAGGACAACCAATCCAATGTGCACCATATTACAACGCAACACGTGGATATCAGTGCGAATGTGGTGAATTTGACTCAATCAAAAATGTCTACAGCATGACAATCAAGTAATTTAAAGCAATCGACGCAACACAGTGGTTCTGCATTTCTGTCGGCATAAATGACGATATACGTCTTACTAGTAACGTCGTTCTCTTCAGTAAGTCCATGCATCTATTATAACAATATGTATATCATACCAACTACCACTACCTACATGTAGTACTAAACCAAATAACTTCCGGCTAGGTCAAAGTTCGAGGTGCACCCAACTTTTGACAGAGAAGTTAATACCAAGTCCTGTGATTGCTAATAAATGTGTGTGTTGGTTGCAAAAAAAAGAAGAAAAAAAGTTTCATCTGGGAAAAAAATGTGTGAAATTTTATTTCATCTAGTACCATTGTGTCACGTAGCCTTGTGCTTGAAACATGTATGCGATACCTGTAAACCAAAAAATGCTCAAATTGTGTACGAGAATATGGTAGTCATAGACGCTACCCGTTATCTCTGAATTCAAGTGGGTTTCCTGAAAAGGCCGCATGCCATATTTGACATCCAGTAGCTGATTCATTAATGTCCCCTAATGGTGTCGGTAAACAAATCAAACATTAACTTCAGAAATAATTATGTTATGTGGAAGCGACATCGTAGCGTTAAGACACGTATAGGTTCACGGTGTTTTGCATGCCACAGACTAAGATTTTCAATAGCTCAGATAAAAGCTTTAAGTTAGAACATTGTAAAAACTAACTATGGTATAGAACTCTTTGACTTCATTGGAAAATAGGGCGGGATGTAGCTCAGTGGTAAAGCGCTCGCTTGATGCGCGGTCGGTTTGGGATCCATCCCCGTCGGTGGGTTCATTGGGCTATTTCTCGCTCCAGCCAGTGCACCACTACTGGTACATCAAATACCGTGGTATGTGCCATCCTATCTATGGGATGGTGCATATAAAATATCCCTTGCTGCTAATCGAAAAGAGTAGCGCATGATGTGGCGACAGCGAGTTTCCTCCCTCAATATCTGCATGGTCCTTAACCATATGATCGATACCATATAACCGAAAATAAAATGTGTTGAGTGCGTCATTAAATAAACCATGTCATGCCTCCATTGGAAAATGGTTTATTTTGGATAGAAGTAATGTGAGAGAACTTATCTTATATATACACGCGTTTGTGTGCGTTAAAATTTCATTTTAAACTGTTTCTCAATTATTCTTTTCCCGATCAATTGGTTTTAATTTTATGCATACATACACTTAACGTTCAATCGCCCTGCCCTTTGCAACGCTGTCTAGGTTATGCTATTGTTGAATTGCCAATGGGGCACATTTCAATGCAAGCTGTCTCAGTTGTTAGTTTTTACTGAAATAGAGTTCTGATTGTTGCAGCCATACTCCGGATTGGAGGCGATGCCGGAATGCAAACCCAGTATCAACGAGCCTTCAATTTAATAACATAGCTACATGTCTTGCCACGTTCTGGCTATGACCTTATAGACCTGGCATCCATTTGCAGACAATAAGATAAGAAACATCCACTAATTCGTTCTTCGTTTGTATTCACGTGTGCATCTCAACTGGTGTGTATAGCAATTTTTCACGGACAGAGATCGGCATCGCCCAAGAAGCTATTTAGTTGTCGTGCAGTTGAAAACATGCTGTCTTCTTGCAGCCTTGTGGAAAAACGGAAGTCACATAATTTTCACTAATGGTGGTTCACTTCACGCATATAATGATACAAATACAGACACGGACCACGGATAACGTATAAATGGATGGACGTTCTAACACTATTTCACAGGTGCATACACCTTTAATTGAAATGTGGTTTTATCAGGGGCGTGCGCAGGAAATTGTGCAGGGGGGGAACGAGTTGTCTGGCGAAACCCGACACCGCGAGCGCCGCATGCGCGAAGCCAGTGGCGTGGGGGTCTGTGGGGTCCTCCCCCCGAAAATTTTGAAAAATTGACCCCTTCTAGGGCTATTCTGAGGTGTTTTCTGCTGGCTAGCCGAGCTGCTTTCTGACCACATTCACAGGAATGTAAAAAATGTAAAAAATCGGGATATGAAAAAAAAAATCGCCTTGAGCAGGGGGGGGGGTCGACCCCCAAACCCCCCCCCCCCCCTGCGCACGCGCCTGTTTATACTTGCTTACAATTTATTTCTATTTCAGACTCGTTGTGTGTCCAGACGACACACACACACACACACACACACACACAGAAGAGAGAGAGAGAGAGAGAGAGAGAGAGAGAGAGAGAGAGAGAGAGAGAGAAGAGAGAGACGGAGAGAGATGGAGAGAGAGAACAGAGAGACCGCGCGAGAGAGAGAGAGAGAGAGAGATTGTTCTTATCTATCTATATGATTACGAATACTTACGTTTCGAATTGTTCAGTAACAGACATTGAAGTGTCAACGAATTCAACGAGTCCAGTGAATGCCCGTCCATTTACCTTTGTCTGTACCGTCATAGGGGACACCTTAGAAAATGTAGCTATCATATTTGTGCGGAATAATGAAACAATTTGTAAACGGTTTGCATACAAGTGTAATATCCAAACAGAACGACCAATTATATGTGCATTGTATTACAAAACAACGCATGGATACCAGTGTGCGTGTGATGCAGTTTACAAAAACAAAAAGGTCTACAGCGTAACAATAACGTCATTTAAAGCAGTTGACGCATCACAGTGGTCCTGTAGTTCTGTCAACGAAAATGAAAATATACTTCGAAACAGTAACGTCGTTCATCTCAGTAAGTGCATGCAATATGAATATGTGTCTGTTATTATACATGACGAGATACTTTCGTAGCAGTAATGCTTTTCATATCTGTCAGTGGATGTGCCTATTATTGCATATATCAACCACCACTGTCAACAGAGGCAGCCTTTGTGTTAACACTATTACATACCTATATAAAACAATTATAGCACTATCTATCGTGACATATGGTCATGTTAAAGGGACAGACCCTAGTTTCAACCCCTGAACATTAACACTAAGTTTAGTTAATCTACAAACCTGTAACACCTTTGGATAAAGTTACTATTGAGAGAAACATGAGTCTCTGACTTTGAAATGGTGAAATACCCTCTAAAAATAGATTAAAATTCGACTCCATAATTGTTAAACATATGAGAAATGCATGTTGTGATATTAAAAACACCAGGGTGACCAAAAACAAAAATGTACGGAAATGGATAATCTAAACCATAACATCTATGTAAAGTATGATTTCATTAATCAAAAACGACTATAATCGTATAACAAAAAAAGCCTTAGTGTTTAAAAACAAGGGTATTTCCCGTTAAGCTGAATTAAATATATATATATATATATATATATATATATATATATATATATATATATATATATATATATATATATACAGTGAAACTTCTCTAAACCGGACCCTCAGTAAACCGGAATTCCCTCAACACCGAACTTTTTTCACGGTCCCGCGTTTATATATGTATATATTTGTTTTACATGATTTAAGCAGGCTTTCAATACTCAGAGGTCTGTAGATCAGTATACGGCAATAAGCAAAGCGGTTAATTTACTACTGAATAATAATTGAATTGCTAGATACGCTTTTCTCTGTATTGCAAACAACCATTTCGTCTCGAATTTGTTGAACTTTAGTATTTTCCTAATTTTACTGTTAGATGCAGACACGAACGAATGTCAGACTGAAGAGAGTTCATGCGATGTCCACGCTGACTGCAATAATACACCTGGATCGTACACATGTATATGTCGAGACGGATACACTGGAGATGGACGAACGTGTACAAGTAACTGAGTCTTAAAGGGACATTCCTGAGTTTGCTGCATTGTAAGACGTTTCCGACTAATAAAACATTTCTACGATTAAATTTACATATAAAATACATTTTCTGGTTTAGAATATCGGTGTCTGTAAATACATTGTTTTTCTGGTCGTCTTAATAGTTATAAGAAGCCCAAACTGGATTTCGTACGTACGAAAAAATAATATTTTTAAAATGAAATGAAATTTAACCTAGTATAAATATTAGAACGACCAGAAAGACGTTTAATATACAGCCACTAATATTTTATGCAGAAAAATAGATTTGATGTGTAAATACAATCGTTAAAAGGTCTTTGTTAGTCGATAACATCTAAAAACGTTCAGCAAACTCAGGAATGTCCCTTTAAGACCAATGCACATTAGCCTATTATATTAGAGGCAGCGATTAGCGGCATACACCGAATCGTCGGCCTGACGACAAGTTTGCCACCAATTGCCTGTCTGTTATCGTTTGGTGTCTTTTGAGACACCCAATAACTGATGTGTATTTTTGTGCAGGGGTGTCGTTAAACATTCATTCATTATCAGTATCTAAACGTTTAATGCATACTGAATGATACATGCGATGCTGACGATCACTAATCGCCAGACCAGACTTATCGTCAGCTTGTCATCAATATCAAACATGTTTGATTTTTCCTTGACGATTAGTCCGACGACTGGTGAAACGTGTATCGTCTGTGCACGTAGTCGTGCAGTGTAGCACCTCTTGCACAAGATAGGTAAACCATAAGCACTGTTACGATTCCACAACGGCTCAAAATGTTTGATCACATTTCCGCTATCGATAGAATGGACGTCACCATCAGATCAGTGGCACAAGTTTACCTGGTTTTACCTTGTTACCGGTATATTTTAAGATGTTTCCGGCTTTAGATGAATTGAAATACATATACAAATGTTTGGGTTTTTTTGTCCATACAAATATGAAAACAAATGGATTTTTAAAAATAACTCATGTAATGTTTATTCAGTGTTTATTAGTTATCGGTAAAATTTCGACTTTGGAATACTTTTTTGTGACCTTTGGTGGAAAAATTTCTCTTCTTATTTTTAATTTTAGTGTAAGCTTCAGTTTTTTATGTTACAAAACACAACAGTTCTTGTCGGAGTGGCGGTATTTAATTTGATGTTATAACAGTTTTAAGACATACTGTTAGGGATCGCGGTTCACGGTGTGGTCTTGACAGTTTTACATGTGGTGTACGGTTTTGTCATAAAGCAGTGTTCGGTTTTGGCAAAACGCAGAATAGGCAATATCCAGGAACCGAGTTAACACACGAAACATACATTTACCTGCTAAACACACACACACACACACACACACACACACACACACACACACACACACACGCACGCACGCACGCACACACACACACAGAATAAATGTTCTAATATCAATTTATAGTTGTGAAAAGATTACCCTTGACTTGTGACAATAGTATTGAGCTTATGTAAACATTAAAACAGCCGAATACAACACACTTGATGTGCAGACATTAACCAAGCAAAACAATATAATAAACACTAACATCCAGTAACTATCACATGCAGTCCCGTTTAACATCGTATTAAATTCCATAGAGCGTTTTAATATTAATACTTTCATTGATCAACACATTTTGTAAAGCTCAGATATGACATTTTCGAATTTATTTTAGAACTTAGATTACTTTTGACTTCAGACATAAACGACTGTTTTGGACAGAATCCCTGTGATACAAATGCGATCTGCAACATCACTGATGGGTCATACATGTGTACATGCAAGGCGGGATATTCTGGAGATGGACAGACCTGTAACGGTAATTAAGCCAACTACACTTTATGTATAAAACCTCTTGGAAAAACGAATGGAAAATGATGTCCGCATAACTAAATAATCTGTTCTGGATTGACCAAATCCTGTGCCCGTATGGTCAAACTATTATTTTTAGTAACTCCAAATCTATTTTATGTGAGAAAAAAAAAAATGGTACCTACCTCGAAATCTGATAGCAAAGTTAGGGAAAGTGTTATCCGTGCTATAAATATTGGGTTCCTTAATTTGATCGTTGTGTCATTCTGTCTATCAGTATACGTTTACCAGTATTGCAATAACATAAGGCCGCTAGTGATGAACAGAACAGT
The DNA here is from genome assembly GCF_016097555.1 of Gigantopelta aegis. Classification (NCBI taxonomy): domain Eukaryota; kingdom Metazoa; phylum Mollusca; class Gastropoda; order Neomphalida; family Peltospiridae; genus Gigantopelta; species Gigantopelta aegis. The sequence continues at coordinate 23,763,056 of NC_054710.1, forward strand.
AAACTGTCAACCATTTATTATCAATGCGAAGTCTTGATAGACACTTTTAATTTGCTGCTCGATAAAGAATGTGGGCAATAGTTACCTTTTACAGAAAACATATTAATTACCAATATAATATATCATCAACATCCCTAACTGCGTTATGCTTCAAATTCCGTTCACTTTGTTTTCTCGTGCACGGTTCGCGCAATCAACATCCGATTGGTTGTCATCGGCATGTCGTTCATTTATGAGGTTTTTCTTCACAGTTCAGGATTTTTTTTTTATAAACAATAAAGTTGAGAAAAATAAGTATCTAAATACAAAACTTTACAAACCCCTAAAACCATTAATTTTATTAAGTCGTTTTTGTTTATTCCTTAAAATTAGCGATATCGGTTCCAATTTAGTTTCTTTCACGTATTATAGCTGAAACATGTAGAATAGTATTTCCGTAAATATCCTATTCGTGTTTTTGCAATTAGGTGAACTCATTTGGGGACGTCGATGGTACACTATATATAATGAGCACACCGGGTTAGTTCAAACTTAAATGATAACGAGCCACCTGCGATATCATGCCCTTTTGAAGACACTGTCAGTTTGACTGCCGAGTTTGACTCGGATGTCTCTTACTGGATCCAATCAAATTCACTAATGTCATGTATAAGATAATGGTTTCCTTCAACCGGTTATAGGGTCGTACCCTGAGCAAATTCCTAGGGGGTGCACTACTCTTTATAAACAAATGAAACACTATACAAATTAAATCCTGAGATGCGTATGCTATTTGGTTGAGTAAAAAAAAAAAGGTGAGATTTAACTCTAGACATCATTTCAGGTATTTGTAATAAAAACAACAACAACGAACAAACAAATAATAATAATAATAATAATAATAAACAAACGTAACTCATCAATGATGCTCTGAACCTCTATTGTCATAATTTACATTGCAATCTGGAAGGTATCTTCATTGTTTTCTTTGATTCGAAGAAGTGCTTGATTACAGTACGAACTGTGCTACTGACACTTTTTGTCACGTACATGCTTGTCATGGCCGTTGCAAGCCATTGTCTTTGAACTATTTCGACCATTAAAATATCCATAGCATAGTGTCTGTGTGTGTGTGGGGGGGGGGGGGGGGGGGTAGTAGGGGTGCATGGTACATTTGTTTAAAGAAAATATACTTCCCAAATGTCTTTCATAAAATTACGATATCGCAATGCAATGTAGTTGTGTAACTATAACGATGAGGAGATTTCTTAGAATACCTAAGTTTGGAAAAACTGTATATTTAACAGCTTGTTTATTGGAAAGGGAAAATAGTGTAGGTTTTGTTTTAAATCATGTTTCCTTGGGTTTAGATATCGACGAGTGTCTTGTTAAGACATCGTGTGGCACCAATGCCAACTGCACCAATACAGATGGATCGTATACATGTACCTGTCGAGATGGATATACCGGAGATGGACGATCATGTACAGGTAACAGACACATTATGCGATTTTTATATAATGTATACTTGACACCGAGACTTGGCATCAGGAGTAGTATTAACAAATATATCAAAGATAATTATACAGTTGTATAATACCTGTAGTTAATACTTTATTAAACAACCATGCGTTGGTTGATATGTAATCACATGATTTATTTATATTATAGAAATGCACATGCACAAATGCATGCATATATGTATGTCCAACTATTATTTGTAGTAGAGCCAAATCAAATTTATATGAGAAAAAAAATCGTGCCTATCTCGAAACCCAGAGTCATGGATGACAAAGTTAGGGAAAGCGTTCATATTCGTGTTATAAACATTATGTTCCTTAATTTGATCGTTGTGTCATTCTGTCTATCAGTATACGTTTACCAGTATTACAATAAAATAGGGCCGTTAGAGATGAACAGAACAGTAAACTGTCAACCTGCATAATGCAACTGATAACCAGCCATCTGCGATATCATGCCCTTTTGAAGACACTGCCAGTTTGACTGCCGAGTTTGACTTGGATGTCTCTTACTGGACCCAACCAAATTCACTGATGTCATGTATAACATAATGGTTTCCTTCAACCGGTTGCAGAACCGTACTCTGATCAAAATCCTAGGGGGTGCACTACTCTTTATAAACAAATGAAACACTATACAAATTAAACCCTGAGGTGTGTATCCTATTTTGTTGAGTAAAAAAAAAAGGTGAGATTCGCAGTGGGGCAACTGTTTCCCCCCCCCCCCCCCCCCCCCCCCCCGATGGCACGGTCCGGAGCTAGTAGCATTATGCAGGTTGACAACTTGTAACACATTCAAAATAACTGTTCACGATGAATTATAAACCACTTCCGGTCGTCTCTTTATGGTATCATTTGTTAAAATTGTATGTGTATCATGATACCCCTACACTTTTCATTTAATTCTAGACACAAATATAATAATAATAATAATAATAGTAATAATAATAATAATAATAACTCATAAATTGTGCTCTGAACCTATATTGTCATAATTTGCATTGAAAACTGGAAGGTATGTTCATTGTTTTCTTTGATTCGAAGAAATGCTTGATTACAGTACGAACTGTGCTACTGACACTTTTTTGTCACAATCACGCTTGTCATGGCCTTTGCAAGCCATTGTCTTTTAACTATTTTGACCATTTAAATATCCATAGTGGAGGGGGGGGGGGGGGGGGGGGGGGGGGGGGGGGGGAAGTAGTAGAGGTGCATGGTACATTTGTTTAAAGAAAATATACTTCCCAGATGTCTTTTGTAAAATTACGATATTGCAATATAAAGTATGTTTGTAACTATAACGATAAGGAGATTTCATAGAATATCTGAATTTGAAAAAAACTGTATCATAATATTTAATAGCTAGTTTATTGGAAAGGGAAATTAGTGTTGGTTTTGTTTTAAATCATGTTTGGTTGAATTTAGATATCGACGAATGTCTTGTACAGACGTCGTGTGGTACCAATGTCAACTGTACCAATACAGATGGATCATACACTTGTACGTGTTTGAATGGATATTCTGAAGATGGGCAAACGTCTGCAGGTCATTCAGTTAAGCATCAGTCGCTATTCTGGGATGTTTTCTACACCATTTTGATAAGCAATTGTGTACAACCTCTTCCTTCTCGCAAATAAAACTATGTCATCAGAAACGAATGCATTTGATATCACTATTTTTGTTTATGGCCAGATTAAGTAAGTTTACTAAAGTTACCGGATCATTGATACACATATTAAAAATAATCAGTGACAGATTGCAACCATGCTTAACACCATCGTTAAATACAAACCAGTATGTCAAATGTCCGTTCAGTCTTACACAACTCATATGCCCGAAACCTTATTGATATAGGGCATGTAAAAATACTCTCAGTGTCACACAACTAATTATGTTGTCATATATTCATTTTATGGGATAACAAAAAACATTAAAACCCCCAGGAGTACTATAGATCAGATGGTTCTAATATCACTGACAGTACAAAAGTGCAAAACGTCTACCCCCCTGTGCA
>NC_054710.1:23766768-23774268 GCF_016097555.1 Gigantopelta aegis
ATTATGTATTCATTTGGACATGTGCCTCGATTAGTCTACTGAAAGGCATGTAGGAACGATATCTGCAGTTGACGGCGGTGGGGTACCATTGAATTCCAAGTGTCGGTATGTGGAAACATGGATGTCACAATATGACCTACATACGAATGTTCACTTAAAATTAGGTTTTGCACTTGATGACAGTTGGGTTCAGACAGCTCTATTGAGTGTCCAGAAAAAAACAACAAAAAAACGGAGATTGAATATCATTTGAATACTATTATCCTGTTCAATTATTTAGACCCAAAGTTTTTTGCAAATGTTACGTTTATTTCCTATTCGATATTTGTTTTCTTTGCATTTACATGAAAACAAACCCAAACCCCGACAGGTGTTATATACAAATCATCATATAAAATGCACGAAGTTGACTTAATTCCACTTTTTAAAAATCTCTGTGTCGTTTGAATGCACGTTATGTCTCCTATAAATAACTAAGGTCATTTGCATATCAAAAGCATCATTTTATAGTGCGTTTCAAACTAATGTTCGGTTCTATCGTCCTATCCGCACAAATCGTAGTATGACCTATATTTAAGAAAATGTCTGTAAACATGAAGCAGGCGCGGATTCAGGTGGGGAGTTCAAGTGACAAAACTTCAGTTTGAAAAAAAAATAATGTATCAAATATTATAATTTATATTGTGGAATACACAAGCGCCGCGCGCTGAAGGGAGAGACAGACAGAGAGAGAGAGAGAGAGAGAGAGAGAGAGAGAGAGAGAGAGAGAGAGAGAGACTAGGAGAGAGAGAGAGAGATCTGAGAGAGAGAGAGAGAGAGGCAGGAGAGAGAGAGAATACGTCATCTATGTAACGACGCACTCAACATATTTTAATATATGGTTATATGGTTATAGGAGAGAGAGAGAGAAGAATATGGTATGCATGCGATTGGTGAGGTGTGACCCTCTGCACACCCCAACCCACTTAAGGCTTCTTTTGTATATGGAAGCGGGACGGTAGCTCAGAGGTAAAGCGTTCGCTCATGGTAGGTCGACTGATCGATCCCACATGGTGGACCCATTGGGTTGTGTCTAGTTCCAGCCTGTGCACCACAACTGATGTATAAAGATTGTGGTATGTGCTATCCTGTCTATGGGATGGTGCATATAAAACGGGTCCCTTATTGCTTATCAAAATGCTTATCGGAAAAAGTGCCCATCTGGCGGTAGCGAGTTTCTTTCTCAACTGTCATAATGCTCCTTAACCGTTTTTGTCTGACGCCACATAAACGTATATCAAAATGCGTTGAGTGTGTCGTTAAATAAACATTTCTCCCTCGTATTGTATGTGTAGTCTATATGCATTTTCTAGTCGATTAGTTTATAGGTTGTTAGGTTGTTTGATAGTGAATGATATGGAAATAAAATGTTTTTGGTGTTACAAAGTCCATGCATACATTAAAGTAATACTCTCCTGATGGGTATAGAGAAATAACTTAATCAGTCGACGAACTCATTCGTCATCACTATCTTCGTTAAGAGGGGACTATCACAGGGGGTATTTTATTTTCTTATAAAACTATTTTGTTTTTCTAAAATCTTCTTTCGATCTTATTACATGTTTAACTGCGTCAGAGAAGTGTGGTAGGTGTGACAGAGTTCAATGCATGTTGCAAGTTCTCTCCGCACCGTGGTCATTTTACCATCATTAGGACGAGCTATGTGGCCCCTTTGACTTGACTCCAGATCAGTTCTATCGGATTGAGTCAGAATGTCTTGGCGGCATTCTTAGACACAAGTGGCCATGGGTGTTCAGCAATATCATCCCGTAACAAATTGCTTTGCACATTTGTTACTTTTCACAAGTTCATAAAGAAAACTGGCTTTGGTCATGTTTACTCTCAAAAGGTATATTTTTGTTTCGTAGCCACGACTGATTTCTTCCTTGTTTTTAGCGTTAGTGCAGGACATCGTGTAATCTCAGTTAATTTGTTGTGGAAGCTTGCGTTATCCATGACGATAACAGAATGTTCTGGTAGAGAAGGCATAAGTTGTTTCTTCAAACCATTTGATGAAATTGGTCATGATTCATCTCACCATAATAGTCTCCGTCTGTTTTTTTAGCCTCAAAGATCAATTCACAGCCATCTATCAATCGATATTATCACAGCCAGCATGACAAATAATAAGTCTTTTTTCCCTCCCCCAGTCACCGAACAGAGTTTAGGAACTCGATCAGCAGCGTCTGATTTCGGCAGGTGATTGGCGGTACTTGTGCCGGGTGGATATCTGTCCAGTGATGGGATGTTGTGTGGTTGACATTCACACCAGGTCTCATCTTGATACACTATTAAATATCCCTGTTCTCGTAAACTGGATATTTTATGGAGATAGGACAGTCTCCTGTTGATATATTGGCGTCCTCAAAATCACTTTCTTTTCCGGTTGTAGGACATATGTTGGTATTTAAATCGAGGGGGTCATGGAGTGTTCTTCGTAAAGTTGATATGGATATGTTGATTCCACATTCCTCCCTGAAAGCCACGTTAATCTTATGTAATGTAGGTAATTCGCTCTCTCTATAAAATCTGTATACTCGTCGTCATAATAACATCTTTATCAAATAAATCGATGATTTTTCGGTCGCGTTTTTTAACAGTGATTTCTGTGCTTGGATTCGTAGAGCTTAGATTTTTCACAGTTCTTTTTACTGTTGAAACCGAACTTTAAGTGCAGCGGCAACTCGATCGACAATTCGATAAGAAGCATACCTAGGTCTACCGCGCTGATATTCATCTTCAAATAATCGAAAAAACGTTCTTAATACACAATTTTACATCAACTGAAGTGTTTTTTTTTCGATTTACCCATATTTTTCTCAAATACCAATAACAAGAATGTCGACTACTACATTTTCAATGAATTTATATACCCTACCTAACTTGTATTTACGTGGTTTACATATTGCTACAATAGCACGTGCAGTTATAGATCGAAAATAATGATGGTTATTGACCAAGCAATGCTATCGTATTTTGAACATTCAGGGCTGTGTCTGCGGGATGAAAAAGTGGTTGAACCCGTACGAGTCCGAAACAAATAGCCCTTTGGTTTTTTCGCATTACAAAATGTAACACCCCACCTCCAAACCCTACCCCCAACACCACCAAAAACTACTATATATATATATTATATATATATTATAGATATATATATTATATTATATATATATATATATATATATATACGTATGAGTTCCCAATTTAGAGGCAAATTAAATAACATTTTTATTATTATTTGATGTTGGTGGCCTTTGACATTTTATCCCCCACCTCACCTGGTCTTCTGGGTCCGGCCCTGCATTAAATTTATTTATAAATTTGGAAAGCACATTCCTGCGGTGTGTGAGGTGATTTGTGTGTATTACTGTGCTACACCTCAGTTGTGTTAGGTTAGGTATGGTATGCTAATATATAATTGATATAATAAAATAAAAATACATAATACATTAGCTAAATTTAGTAAATATAATGCACCTACAAGAAAGGGTTACATGTTCTGTTTGTTTACATCTATGTTTAACGGAAAGATTAGACATTGCTGTTACACACTGCAAAACAATAATAACCTTGATTTAGTGAAACAAGCTATAATGGCCTTCACGTAGCCTCAGATCCCAATGTTTTGATATGCAAATGACCGTAGTTATTTGTAGGTGAAATAACGTGCATTCAAACGACACAGAGATTTTTAAAAAGTGGAATTAAGTCAACTTCGTGCATTTTATATGATGATTTGTATATAAAACCTGTCGGGGTTTGGGTTTGTTTTCATGTAAATGCAAAGAAAACAAATATAGAATAGGAAATAAACGTAACATTTGCAAAAAACTTTGGGTCTAAATAATTGAACAGGATAATAGTATTTATATCATGTAGAAATAAAATACTGATATATTTCTTTTTCAAGAGCAGACCTTGAACTGTCAACGGAGACAACGACTTCAGAGTATGGGCGTCCACTTATCCTTGTATGTACCGTCAAGGGAAATACTGTAACTAATGACGTCATAATCGTGCGAGATAATGAAAGGATTTGTAAACGATATGCATACATTTCCAGTAACCAAATAAATCAACCACTTAATTGTGCAGAATTTTACAACTCAACACAAGGATATCAGTGTGGGTGTGATGCACTTGACGCAAACACAAAGGTATACAGTGTAACAATCAAGTCATTTAAAGTAATCGACGCAACACAGTGGTCCTGTAGTTCTGTCGTTGGAAATGACAAGACGCTTCGTAGCAGTAACTTTGTTCATCTCAGTAAGTGCATGAATCTATCATAGTATTATGTATACCATACCTATGCTGTACTAGTGATGGACGAACGCGTACAGGTAAGTGAGGCATACAGAATAACACTTTTGCATGATGCATACTTGACACTGAGACTTGGCTTCATTGGTTTTACTAGCAAATATAGGAAAGATAATTATGCAGTTAAATAAATGTTAATTGCTTACATTTAGTAATACTTTATAGTTAAACGCCATACTAGTTGTTGTGTGGTGGCGTTATATTGGGGTGGTGGTGGTTGTGGGGTGGGGTGGGGTGGGTGTGGTAGGGGGTGCTTGATCCCAAGCTACGACTGTCGTTCAGATAGCCGAAAATATATGCACGGCTGCCGTCTCTATAGCCACTCTAGTGTTAAGTCACGTTATCACAAAGATGACCGCACCCATGGAAGTTGTTTTTATGGAATTACTTTTCGCACACAATATTTAGTGCTATATATGTTCGATAGTCGACTGGATATGAGCGCTAAAAGATCCTCGTGTGATGCGGATCGGGTAAATACAAATATGACTGTCGACAGTGCAGACTAAAGAGAAAAAACTACTGGATGTATCGGAAACTGTTAAACATGTATTGCATATTATATTATAGATCATATACTATTAGTTACGCAGTTTTTGGCAGGGCGTAGGAAATACAAATTGTGGAGGGATGTACAATTCCGTACGCCCTGTCAAAAACACCTAACGAATTTATTACCTTTTAGATTTTTGTTTTATAATTAAACTAAATTTACACTAACAGTCAAACTTTTAAATAAAGTGCAGACACATTTTGAGTTTGAGTTTAATAACATAGCATAATATGTCATCAAATTCCTCAAAATGTATTGCTGCTTCTTTTTTTTAAAAATAACTATGCAAGGTATTTACTGCTTTTTCTGTTTGCTGTTTGGGTATTAAAAGTGTCAGTAAGGATTCTGGGTGGTTTCACACTGAAATAAATAACAACGCCACTAGAGCACATTGATTTTTTATCTTATCATCGTCTATTGGACGTCAAACATATGGTCATTCTGACACAGTTTTTTTTTATAGAGAAAACCCGCTGTCGCCACATAGGCCACTATTTTACGACATGCAGCAAGGGTATTTTATTTGCGCTTCCCACAGGCAGAATAGCACAAACCATGGCCTTTGTTGAACCAGTTATGGATCACTGGTCGGTGCAAGTGGTTTACACCTACCCATTGAGCGTTGCGGAGCACTCACTCAGGGTTTACCGGCCTCGGTGGCGTCGTGGCAGGCCATCGGTCTACAGGCTGGTAGGTACTGGGTTCAGATCCCAGTCGAGGAATGGGATTTTTAATCCAGATACCGACTCCAAACCCTGAGTGAGTGCTCCGCAAGGCTCAATGGGTAGGTGTAAACCACTTGCACCGACCAGTGATCCATAACTGGTTCAACAAAGGCCATGGTTTGTGCTATCCTTCCTGTGGGAAGCGCAAATAAAAGATCCCTTGCTGCCAATCGGAAGAGCAGCCTATGTAGTGGCGACAGCGGGTTTCTTCTCAAAATCTGTGTGGTCCTTAACCATATGTCTCACGCCATATAACCGTAAATAAAATGTGTTGAGTGCGTCGTTAAATAAAACACTTCTTTCTTTCTTTCACTCAGGGTTTGGAGTCGGTATCTGGATTAAAAATCCCATGCCTCGACTTGGATCCGAACCCAGTACCTACCAGCCTGTAGACCGATGGGCTAACCACGACGCCACCAAGGCCGGTTTTCGCAAAGGGGGTCAACTCCTAGCACCTTATTATCTTGCGTGTTTTAAACGTTTATGATTATGTTGTTAATCGTATCGGGACAAAAATATTGATCATATTGTACTAACTTGAAGAAGCTGTAAAAAATGATATCAAGTTATTACTTAAAATATGTTCGTGATAATTAGCCCAAGTTCTAACATGGTAACTGATTATGCAATGCTGTATTCTAGCATTAGTTTTAATACGCGAAAAAATACAATCTAGCACATTTTTGTTTGGCTAAACGTGCTTGAGAAATCTTCAAATAAACAGTAAAAATTAAATTTGCCGAGTTGTGGTATTCCCATTCATATAATAATGAATTCAAGTCTTTTAACAAATGTAATCAGTGAGGCGTGTTGGAGAAAATGTTGTCGGTCTCAACCGCAGTTTGTATTTTCGTACAACCAGTCGAGTAAAATCACGTGACATTTCGTACACCCCGGCAAATTCCGTCTTTTCCCGTAAATTCTGTATTTTTCCGCAAATCCTTTATTTTCCCGCAAATGACACAGTGTGCTTGTGGTATACATTAGCTATTGACCAATGAAAATGCATGAAATGTATCTAAAATGTAATAAAAATGCATACGCATACGTGCATTCATGCAAACATGCATGTATGTATGTATGTATGTATGTATGTATGTATGTATGCATGTATTGATGTATGAATATTTATATGTTGTATGTATGTTGAGGTTGACGGTTACATACACAGATATTAACGCACTAGCGCAGGGGATAATTAAATCCTTTTTCGCCTCACAAATTGTCCCATGCCGCTGCTGGGACTCGAACCATTGAGACCGAATCGCCCGCAACTTGGAAACTTGCCAAGTGTATGTATGTATGTATATAAGTATGTGTATGTATGTTTGTATACATACATGTACGTTTGTATGTATGCATGCATGTATATGTGTATGTGTGCATATCTATATAGTGCATGCATGTCGGATTTGACTAGTACAAACATATAGAATAGTGCACTAGTTTTAGGGAATAACTCCCCATGTTAGTATCGGACTGAACAAAATATCATGGGAAGTTCGTGAGTTTCGTAAAAAACATGACATAGATAGTACACATATATTAACTCACTTAGAAGTGTTTAGGTAATACTATCATGTACTAGTTATATCGCATGTTTATGATGACATATCTACCTTGCTATATATATACTATGAATATTTTGCCCCAACCCTAAGACAACGTATGTTTTTTTCTGGGACAATACATATTTAAAAAACAAAATCATACACTCTATTGTTCACTTGCTTTTAGGATTTCTGATTTTCTCAGATTGAATAATTTCTAAACAAAATTACCGGACCATTTCATTATTCTTTTTGTTTTCTATCAACCATTATGATGTAGTAATAGTATGAGTTGTAGTATTAATAGTAG